>NC_056508.1:3431925-3440345 GCF_014905685.2 Nematolebias whitei | reverse complement strand
TGAATGTCCAGAGGACCAGATTTAACTTTTTTAGATTTTTCTACCTGGATTATTGAGCATGCATCAGGATAAAGGTCATCCAGGTTTTTTTTGTCTTTAAGACATGCTTGTAGTCTAAGTAGCTGATTGGATTCATTAGGTTTAATGGACAAATATAATTGTGTCATCAGCATAACAATGAAAATTGATCCCATGCTGTTTAATAACATTACCTAATGGAAGCATATATAAAGTAAAGTAGGGCTGCAACTAACGATTATTTCAATAATCGATTCATCGGTCGATTATTTTTTCGATTAATCGATGAATCGGCAAAAAAACCACAACGTTTTAATTTCCACCCCTTTATTCCAAAATTGAACATTTGACTGACATAGCAATTCACACAAAAAACAGGTTGCTATTTTACTATTCTGTTAGTAAAATATTGAATAATAAAAAATAAAAGTTAGTCAAATAGCTTAAAAAATAAATGTACACAAAAATATATACAAATGTGTCTTTATACCTGCACAATATGTATCTACTTTGTAAAATGTGTCATTGAGGGAAGAGTGTAACCTGGGTTAAAAGTGTGGATTATTGTAACCTGGATTAAAAGTGTGGATTATTGTAACCTGGATTAAAAGTGTGGATTATTGTAACCTGGATTAAAAGTGTGGATTATTGTAGTGAAGCCTTCGTCTTCAACCATCGACAGAGGCCTCATGTCAGTGACGATCATGTTCAGGATGTTTCAGTGAAGACAGCTGCTGCTGTGGTGTCCATGATGTCTGTCCATCATGAAGGCGTTTGTTGTTGTTGTTGTTTTCTGGAATGAGACAGTAAATATGTATTATATCATAATTTACAGCAACTCAAGAAATGCCTTGTTTCACTTACAGCGTTAGGTTCAGGCAAAAGTAGCTAAAAGAACAATTAAACACACACACACACACACACACACACACACACACACACATATATATATATATATATATATATATATAATACTTAATTACACACATTTGAGTAGATGTAATAAATGACTTTAATTCATGTTTAAATGCAATTCATCCTGCCATACCTGCAGTGTCTTCAGACTTTGCCAGCAAATTAAAAGTTGAAGCTTAATCATTAAATTATTATCTTTGTGTTAGAATTATTTATAAATCACATTTAAACACTGCTTGTACCAATTAAATTAAATAAAACGTAACACACGTTCTCTATCACCGTCATTAATCAGATAACAAACAAACAAACAAACAGCAGCTTCATCTACCAGACAGACTGACGTTACGTTTTCTCTCTTGGAAACAGAACAATGTGTTAAATTGTAGAGACTCACCTGCAACACGAGTTGGGAGTGAGACGAGTTGTATCAGCTGCAGCTCGTGACTCCCACATGTTTACGTTTTATCTCCATGGTTCTACCGTGTCATGTCGGCGATTTTGAAAGCTGCATGCTTCTCATTTTTTATCTTTGTTAAGTTCTCCCACTCTTTGGAGGACTTGGGTCGAACAGTTTTCGCTGCGTCGGTCATTTGTAAAATTTACTTAAATTTCCTTTAAAAACAGCCTCTGCTCTGCTCCCCCCTTGCTCTGTTCAACTTGCGCTGCAGTTTTTTTTTTTCAAACTTTATTCAGTCAGGCAGCATTGACAATGAACTGCCCGTGAACAAATGAAACGGCTCTGCAGCGCCGTGAAAGATGCATAATCGCGCAACACAACGAATCGATAACGAAATTCGTTGCCAACGCTTTTAATCATTGATTTTTATCGATTTTTATCGATTTTATCGATTCGTTGTTGTAGCCCTAAAGTAAAGCGTATTGGCCCAAGCACTGAGCCCTGAGGAACTCCATGACTAACTTTGGTGTATGAAGAAGGTTTATTATTTACATTTACAAACTGGAATCTATCAGATAGATATGATTTAAACCATTTTAGAGCTGTTCCTGTAATCCCAATATCATATTCAAGCCTCTGTAGTAAAATATTGTGATCAACTGTATCAAATGCAGCACTGTGGTCTAACAGGACCAGTAGAGAGACAAGTCCATTGTCTGAGGCTATGAGAATATCATGAGTTACTTTTACTAGTGCTGTTTCTGTGCTATGATGAGCTCTAAACCCTGACTGAAACTCTTCAAACAGATTATTTCTTTGTAGATGTTAACAACAAAGTCCATGCTCAATAATCCAGGTATAAAATCCAACATTTTTCGGTCAGGTCATCTGGTCACTTTCTTTTTTTTTGTGCTGAAACGTTTCGCCTTCGATCTGGAAGGCTTAATCAGTCAAGAAAACACACAACAACAAAACTGATTCTTCCTCCAACAGCTTACTCCAAAGTGGAACAAACCAGTTCTGCTTGTGATTAGATGGTCTCTTTGGTACGCCCCTCCTCCATTGCCGGCTCTCTTCCTTGTTGACAGTCTTGTCAGTCTTTGTAGATGCTTTGAGAAGACTCCAAGATGGTGCCGGTGTGTAGGGCTGCCCGTCTCTCGCTCTCTGCTTGTATTTTATTTTTGTTATTTTTACAATGGTTTGTGCAGTGTGCCGAGTCATATTTTCAGTATGATCGTCGGGCACTTTTGGAGCTCCGTACTTTTGCTGAAATTCCTGCAGAGTTTTTGAACAGCGGCCAGCACTCTCCCCCACCGGTCCTATCTGAGATTCCTGTGTTCCTTCTGCGTGACCCTGGCCTTTCTCCATGGAGGAAACGTCGCAGACGTCGTGGGAAGCGTGCAGGGATTTTGGTGAAACTGAGGCAAAGAGTGGATTATTCTTTCAGGACTCGCTCTGGATCTGATCATCTCCTCTCTGACCCGTGGTGCTCCCGGGGCCCGGCTGCTGGCCAGCTGCCCGCGCGCTCAGTCCATGGAAACACCTGGAGTTGTTTACCTGTGCGCCGCACCAGCAGACCAGGAGGAGCTGTTCTTCATAACCTGCGCCCGCTGGCGCGCGCGTCTCCCTCCACGGCTGTGCCTGTGTTGGACCCTATCAGGATGTGTTTAATTAACGCAAGGTCTGTTTCCAACAAGACGTTTAGCCTCAATGACTTTTTTAAAGATCAGGAGTTGGATTTTCTGTTCGTCACAGAATCTTGGATTTCTGATGGTGAGTCCAGCGCCCTGGTGGAACTACTTCCTCTGGACTGTTTATGTTTCAATGCCCCGCGGCCATCAGGTCGGCGCGGGGGGGATTATTAACAGTTTTTAAAGCAAACTTTGCCTGTAAACAGTTGTCCATCCCGGTGTCCCGCGCCAGCTTCAAGCTGAGCGCCTTTGAACTTGGACACTCTCCTCCAGTCCTGTGTGCGCTCATCTACCGCCCACCTCGTTCTAAGGACTTCATAAATGAATTCTCTGACTTTTTGGCTGATATCACACAGAGATACACTCACTTTTTGCTTATTGGTGACTTTAATTTGCATGTGTGTTGTCAGGAGAAGCCCTTAGTGAAGGACTTTCTGGATTTATTGGACTCTTTTGGCTTAGCTCAGCAGGTGAGCGGCCCCACCCAAGAACATGGTCACACGCTGGACCTCGTTTTAACACGCGATGTCTCTGTTTCTAATTTGAAAATCGGTGACAATGTTTTTTCAGATCACATGCCTGTATTGTTTGACTTCACCCCCCCTTGTCCTACTGCTAAGACGCGCGTTCCTGCACGTACGCGTTCCATTAACCGTTTCACTGCTGCTCGTTTTAATGAAGGTTTTAATTCTGAGAGGATCGAACAGCTCTCGGTGTCTCTTACCACTGAGGAGCTAAACTCTCAGTTCAACTCTGCCTGTTTAAATGTTCTGGACCGTGTTGCTCCCCTTAAGACCAGAAAAACGAAACTTAAATCAGAGCCTTGGCTGAATGACGTCACGCGAGCCGTTAGGCGGCAGTGTCGCACAGCTGAACGAAAGTGGAGGAAGAACAGGCTCCAGGTGTCTTTTCAAATGTTAAGGGAGAGTTGGCGTCACTATCAGAAAACCGTTAAAGCTGCCAAATGTAAATTCTTCTCTGATTTAATTGTCTCCAACTCCCACAACCCCCGAGTTCTTTTCTCCACCCTGAACTCAGTTCTACACCTCAGTGAGCCTTCACCTCTGGAAGCCTCAACTGAGCTGTGTGAGAACTTCCTCCATTTCTTTTTAGAAAAAGTGGCAAACACCCGGGCACTCATTTCTCCACCAGCTCATGATCTGTCCATCCCATCTCAGTGTGTGGCTGTGTTTGACCACTTTGAGCCCATCTCTCTGTCCTCTCTGGAGCAGGTAATGTGCAGCATGAAGCCATCTGGTTCCCCCTTTGATGTGGTCCCCCCTCGACTACTAAAGGAAGTTTTTCCTACCCTGGGTCCTTTTATCCTCGCTATTCTGAATAGCAGTTTATCCTCAGGTGTGGTGCCAAAGACTTTTAAACATGCTGCTGTCTAGCCCCTCCTGAAAAAACCTAACCTTGACCCCTCAGTCATGTCCAACTTCCGGCCTGTCTCCAGACTCCCATTCACCTCTAAACTACTGGAAAAAATTGTGGAGTCTCAGTTGAAACAGTTTTTGGGGGATCACGCTATCCTAGAGTTATTCCAATCTGGCTTCAAATCTCGCCATAGCACTGAAACTGCTCTACTGAAGGTTTTTAACGACATTTTCATTTCCACAGACGCAGGTGATTCTGTGCTGTTGGTCCTATTGGACCTTACATCTGCTTTTGACACCATCGACCACAACATCCTCATTTCTAGACTGGAGCAGTGGGTGGGCATCACAGGGTCAGCCCTTAAATGGTTTGGGTCCTACCTATCTGACAGAACCTTCTGTGTCAATATCAAAGATTCTAGTTCGGCATTGACAGTACTCCAGTGGGGGGTACCGCAGGGGTCCATCCTCGGTCCCCTTCTCTTTTCTTTATACCTGCTGCCACTAGGTGCTATCTTCCGCAAACACGATATACCCTTTCATTTCTACGCCGATGATTGCCAAATTTACTTCCCCCTGAGGCACAGAGGCACACGCTCTATTCAGCCTCTTCTTGACTGCCTGGCTGACATCCGGGACTGGATGGCTTTAAACTTCTTAAGCTTCAATGAGAAGAAGTCTGAAGTCATGCTGTTCCATCCCAGTGGCTCACTCATGAACCATGACATTGACCTTTTCTCTCTAGCCCCGCTAGAGAAACAAAAAGGTCACTAATCTGGGGGTGATAATGGACCCGTCCTTAAAACTCAACAGTCACGTAAACATGATGGTAAAATCCTGTTTTTTTCAGCTGAGACGGCTGTCTAAGCTGAAGCCTATACTCTCCAAAAAGAACCTTGAGACAGTGATCCACGCCTTCATAACATCTAGGCGTGATTACTGCAATTCACTTCTGTTTGGAATCAGTCAGTCCTCCATTGCTCGTCTACAACTGGTCCAAAATGCTGCAGCCCGATTTTTAACTGGTACAGGCTATAGAGAGCACATCACGCCAGTTTTGGCCTCCCTGCACTGGCTACCCATTCACCTTCGGATCCATTTCAAAATTCTCATGTATGTTTTTAAATCACTGAACAGTTCCGCCCCATCCTATCTCACTGATCTTCTGCAGCCATATGTCCCACCGCGCTCTCTGAGGTCAGCAGACCAGATGCTTCTCTCAGTCCCAGAAACCCGTCGTAAGCTCAGGGGTGACAGGGCTTTCTCTGTTGCAGGTCCAAGACTGTGGAATGAGTTGCCACTGAGTGTCCGGCAGGCTCCCACACTCTCAGTCTTTAAGTCTCGCTTGAAGACCCACTTCTATTCGCTTGCCTTTAACACGGTGTGATTTGTTTTGGCCCGGTCTGTTCTTTACTCTGTTGGCCATTTTAGTTAGCTTCTGCTGCTATTTGTATCTGTATTTCTATTTTATGTTTTCCTGTCTGCTGTGCATGTTTGTGTTCTTTTGTACAGCACTTTGGTTGGCCTTGTTGCTGTTTTAAGTGCTATATAAATAAATTGGTATGGTATGGTATGTTGGTATGGTATGTTGGTATAAATTGGTATGGTATGGTATGTTCACGCAACTGACCTGCAACTATTTTCTCTAGATTTTTTTAGATGAAAGTTAGATTAGATATAGGTCTATAGTTGGCCAGAATTTCTGAATCAAGGTCAGACTTCTTAAGTAAAGGTTTAATAACAGCAACCTTAAAGCTCTGTGGTACATAACCATCCATTAAAGACAAATTAATTGTTCACTTCTTTGATAGAGAGGAACGATGGTTTGAGAGAGGAGTAAAGGAGGCCAACTTTGTGAAAAGAAACTGTACAGGGGTGGAGCCTCCATGTTCAACTGTCCCCCTCTTACAATGCTGTTATTGCTAGTATCACTCAGCCCCCTGTCATCAGTGTGCTAATGATCCATTGTTAGGCTGATGGTCCTTCTTGATCATGTGAGCAGCTGGTTTTGGTTGTCAGCAGCAAACTGGTTGATCCACTCTGCGAAGGTGCTATTTATAAGACTGAGCTGAATACAGCACCTCAGACTGAGGAAGTCTTTCGGATGAAATACAAAACGTTTCTACAAATTTTTTTTTTTTTTTTTTTTATGTCCAGAGGACCAGATTTAACTTTTTTTTTTAGATTTTTCTACCTGGATTATTGAGCATGCATCAGGATAGAATGAAAAACTGTGCAAAAGACAGATAAATCCAGAAAACATAGACGACTTGAGCAACCAATTCACTCGAGCTACCAACAGACAAACAGGAAGTGACACAATACATCTCACCACGAACGTGCAACGTCAAACCACTCAGCTCAACACTATAACACTCTACTCTAACACATACAAGCATAAAAAATATGAACTCAACAAATATAAAAGTAATGAACTACCAAATCATAAAACAGCAAACGGTAACAACAATAAAACAAACAACATAAAACAGTAAACATTTCAATTGGACATTCCGCCCGGTCCATGCTTGATTTAGCATTCTCCAAGATTAAATCCTTCATGCTGGTGAGTTCCAGGAGCCGCAAATAGCCTACGATTCTCAGAAATTGTGTCCAGCTTGCAGTTGAGCTCTGTAAGCATATGAGTTTGAGAGCTTGAGGCATAGATTTGTCCTTCACATAAGGCTGGCAGCTTTATCATGGCCGAAACTGCTGCAGACGTCTTCCTAATTTGTTGATATCCGAGGTATCCACTGATTCCAAATAGTAGAAATCCTCTTATCATAAATCCAATAATGTGTACATCTTCTGCGTCCTCCATGGACAGCATAGATAGGCATACCATCATCCACTCATTACAGAAATCCCTGGCATACCCAGCTGCGAGGTTCCATTCAGGGCATGATGGCTGTCCAGCACCCTATCATCTGGTTGAACAAAATTGTATCAATTGGGTTGAGTGACCAGCTGACCAAATCCGTAATAATTTCAGATTCAGAAGATATGTAAAAAGAGGCTCTGAGATTGACAGGACAAGAGAGAAAAAAGCAGGAGGGGGGGAGAGTAAGAGTGACTGTCTCCATCAAAGGCTAAAGAGAGAATGAGCAATGTCAAGTGAATGAGCTCTTGACATATTCCATAGTTTTATCGGAGTCAACAAACACTTTGTCCATCCCTCTATGCATGATGTAAAGCCGTGCAGGAAAAAGAAGTCCTTACTGGACACCTTGTAGGTTCTGCAGGAGTCAACGCATCTCCATGATTGCCGTTCATGCCTTTGCCACACTTGGGGTGTAATCAGCTGTGATGAATATGGAGGATTCTTTGAATTGGACTGGGCCACCTCCATGCTCGTAATATCTCCACACAATAATGATAATAATGTAGCATGGCGATGATAACTCCTGATTTATCAACTGAGCCGCTCCTGCCCAGTATCAGGTGTACATGATCAATCATCGGTGACTTATCCAGTTTCAGCACCTCCATTAGAATTTTTGCTATCACTGTAGGGGTGCACGAGTCTGGCAACTCAGCTGCAGCTCTGACCACCAAGCCTGCTGCAGCTCTGTCCACGTCACCTGCTGCAGAGCCACAGGCCTCCACGTCACCCGCTGCAGCTCCCCAGCCCTCCATGCCTGTATCACCTGCTGAAGATCTGGACCCATCTCGAGGTATTGGAGGATCGCCTGGCCTTTCGCCTTGGACATTGCTACTTGTTGGATGACCTCCTGGCCGCCCACCTGAGCCCTGGAACAGCTCTGGATGGTCCTTCTGGCTGCCATCTATTTCATGCCCTCCTCCAAGACCCCCTCCACCCACCCAGTTCTCTTACCTGCTTCTGGACCCCCTCCACCCGCCCGATTTCTTACTAGTTTTTTCCTGGTGGTCCGTCAGGATGCCAGACCTTAAAGAGGGGGCTATGTCACCTTAAAGATATATAAGGGAACAAGTGGGAACTAGAGGAACCATCGAGAACTGTTCCAGCCAGAAGGACCATCCAGAGCTGTTCCAGGGCTC
>NC_056508.1:3428234-3431825 GCF_014905685.2 Nematolebias whitei | reverse complement strand
CATTCAAAAAAACAAAACAAAGCAAAACAACAAAAAAATGTAGAAACGTTTCGTCTCTCATCCGAGAGACTTCCTCAGTCTGAGGAGCTGTATTCAGCTCAGTCTCTTAAATAGCACCTTCTCAGAGTGGATCAACCAGTTTTGCTGCTGACAACCAAAACCAGCTGATCACATGCTCAAGAAGGACCATCAGCCTAACAATGGATCATTAGCACCTGATGGCTGTTTACTGTTCACAGAGGGCTGAGTGATACTAGCAATCACAGCATTGTAAGAGGGGGACAATTGAACACGGAGGCCTCCACCCCTGTTTAATGATGGACGATTTCTTTTCACAAAGATGGCCTCCTTTACTCCTCTCTCAAACCATCGTTCCTCTCTATCAAGGATGTGAATAATTAATTTGTCTTTAATGGATGGTTATGTACCACAGAGCTTTAAGGTTGCTGTTATTAAACCTTTACTTAAGAAGTCTGACCTTGATTCAGAAATTCTGGCCAACTATAGACCTATATCTAATCTAACTTTCATCTAAAAAAATCTAGAGAAAATAGTTGCAGGTCAGTTGCGTGAACATCTACAAAGACTGACAAGACTGTCAATAAGGAAGAGGGCCGGCAATGGAGGAGGGGCGTACCAAAGAGACCATCTAATCACAAGCAGAACTGGTTTGTTCCACTTTGGAGTAAGCTGTTGGAGGAAGAATCAGTTTTGTTGTGTGTTTTCTTGACTGATTAAGCCTTCCGGATCGAAGGCGAAACGTTTCAGCACAAAAAAAAAGAAAGTGACCAGATGACCTGACCGAAAAATGTTGTATTTTATACCTGGGTTATTGAGCATGGACTTTGTTGTTAACATCTACAAAGAAATAATCTGAAGAGTTTCAGTCAGGGTTTAGAGCTTATCATAGCACAGAAACAGCACTAGTAAAAGTAACTCATGATATTCTCATAGCCTCAGACAATGGACTTGTCTCTCTACTGGTCCTGTTAGACCTCAGTGCTGCATTTGATACAGTTGATCACAATATTTTACTACAGAGACTTGAATATGATATTGGGATTACAGGAACAGCTCTAAAATGGTTTAAATCATATCTATCTGATAGATTTCAGTTTGTAAATGTAAATAATAAACCTTCTTCATACACCAAAGTTAGTCATGGAGTTCCTCAGGGCTCAGTGCTTGGGCCAATACGCTTTACTTTATATATGCTTCCATTAGGTAAAGTTATTAAACAGCATAGGATCAATTTTCATTGTTATGCTGATGACACAATTATATTTGTCCATTAAAGCTAATGAATCCAGTCAGCTACTTAGACTACAAGCATGTCCTAAAGACAAAAAAAACCTGGATGACCTTTATCCTGATGCATGCTCAATAATCCAGGTAGGAAAATCTAAAAAAGTTAAATCTGGTCCTCTGGACATTCAAAAAAAAGAAAAAAAAAAGCAAACCAACAAAAAAATGTAGAAACGTTTTGTCTCTCATCCGAGAGACTTCCTCAGTCTGAGGTGCTGTATTCAGCTCAGTCTCTAAAATAGCACCGTCTCAGAGTGGATCAACCAGTTTTGCTGCTGACAACCAAAACCAGCTGATCACATGCTCAAGAAGGACCATCAGCCTAACAATGGATCATTAGCACACTGATGGCTGTTTACTATTCACAGAGGGCTGAGTGATACTAGCAATCACAGCATTGTAAGAGGGGGACAATTGAACACGGAGGCCTCCACCCCTGTTTAATGATGGACGGTTTCTTTTCACAAAGATGGCCTCCTTTACTCCTCTCTCAAACCATCGTTCCTCTCTATCCAGGATGTGCACATCTTCATCCCTGAAAGAGTGACCGCTGGCCTGGAGATGAGTGTAGACCGCAGAGTCCTGGTCTGATGATGTTGATCTTCTGTGCTGGTCCATCCTTTTGGCCAGTGGCTGTTTAGTTTCCTCTAAGTAAGACTGATCACAGCCCTCCTGACACTGAACAGCATACACAACATTACTCTGTTTGTGCCGGGGGACTGGATCTTTGGGATGAACCAGTCTTTGCCGTAATGTATTTTGGGGTTTAAAAGCAGTACAGATCTTCTGTACAGATCAGGCACGCTTAGCACAGCATTTCAAGTCCAAGACTCGACAAAAAAACAAGTTTAACGTACTAATACCTCATCAACACCATCATTATTCCAATAACAACACATTCAGTGTAGGACAACACTCCAGTAGTCAATTACATGCCAGGGAGACAGAAAAGTGGGTGAAGAATTTATCTGACAGACAGCTCACCCAGCCGGAGACAGAGATTCTTGCCAGGGGACTGAACTTTGCGGTTGCACCAAGTAGAATTCCTCTGGTGGAGATGATCGCAGCTACTGAGTCAGCCATCCGCAACAACAAAATTAAAGAGGCTGAAGCAGAACAGCTCAGAATCAAAGTTTCAGCCTGCCTCAGCAATGCCAAACCACCACCTTCCAACATCAGTAGAGAGGAGAGGGATGCACTCACCACTCTTAGCAAGGACAAAAACATCATTCTCCCAGCAGACAAAGGAAGGTGCACAGTGATTTTGAACCAGAAAGACTATCATGAGAAAGTTATGACACTCCTTAGTGACTTAAACACTTATGAACCTCTGAAAAGAGATCCAGGAAGTGGTTACAAGAAGAAGTTGATAGATTGCCTAAAAATTTTGGAGCAGGACAAGGCTATTGACCGTTTTCTGTACCACAGACTGTACCCAGGGGAGGCCACACCTAGTCTATATGGTTTACCTAAAATTCACAAACAAGGTGTACCTTTAAGAACAATTGTTAGCATGATTAACTCTGTCACGTACAATGTTTCCAAATATCTGGCGTCTGTACTCATCCCTTTAGTTGGCAGCTCAGAACACCACATACAGAACACCATGGACTTTGTGGATAAGGTGAGGGATGTCATCATGGAGACTGATGAAACAATGGTCTCTTTTGATGTCACATCACTCTTTACGTGCATTCCTGTTGATGATGCAGTAGAGGTGGTCAGTTTAAGATTAAAATCAGACACCACTCTGAGCAGCAGGACCACGCTTTCCACAGAACAACTGTGTCAACTCTTGAAACTGTGCCTGCAGTCAACCTACTTCACATATGGGGAGCAATATTATAGGCAGAAACATGGGTGTGCTATGGGGTCTCCAGTTTCTCCTATTGTTGCCAACCTGTACATGGAGGAGGTAGAAAAGAGAGCCTTGACGTCCTTTTCAGGGACACCACCAAGTCATTGGTTCAGGTATGTTGACGACACCTGGGTTAAAATTAAATCTCAGGAAGTCCAACATTTTACTGACCACATCAACTCTGTGGATAAATACATCAAGTTCACACGAGAAGATGTAAAAAATGGCAGGTTGGCTTTCTTGGACTGTGAGGTCTCAGTCTCTGATAGAGGACATTTGCAAACTGAGGTGTACCGCAAACCCACCCACACAGACCAGTATTTGCAGTTTGACTCCCATCACCCTTTGGAGCACAAGTTAGGAGTCATCAGGACTCTGTATCACAGAGCAGACAGCGTCCCCACTAGCTCAGGAGCCAGGCAGAAGGA
>NC_056508.1:3427417-3428134 GCF_014905685.2 Nematolebias whitei | reverse complement strand
GTCAACTCTTGAAACTGTGCCTGCAGTCAACCTACTTCACATATGGGGAGCAATATTATAGGCAGAAACATGGGTGTGCTATGGGGTCTCCAGTTTCTCCTATTGTTACCAACCTGTACATGGAGGAGGTAGAAAAGAGAGCCTTGACGTCCTTTTCAGGGACACCACCAAGTCACTGGTTCAGGTATGTTGACGACACCTGGGTTAAAATTAAATCTCAGGAAATCCAACATTTTACTGACCACATCAACTCTGTGGATAAATACATCAAGTTCACATGAGAAGATGTAGAAAATGGCAAGTTGGCTTTCTTGGACTGTGAGGTCTCAGTCTCTGATAGAGGACATTTGCAAACTGAGGTGTACCGCAAACCCACCCACACAGACCAGTATTTGCAGTTTGACTCCCGTCACCCTTTGGAGCACAAGTTAGGAGTCATCAGGACTCTGTATCACAGAGCAAACAGCGTCCCCACTAGCTCAGGAGCTAGGCAGAAGGAGAAATCCCACACGGCAGGCTCTAGAGCAATGTGGATATCCTAACTGGGCCTTCCTAAAAGCAGAGAAGAAACCCAAACAGGACTCCAGTCAGCCAACAGGTGAAAAGGAGGAACCCAGACCCAGACCAGTGGTCATTCCATATGTTGAGGGAGTATCAGAGAAACTGAGATGTTTATTTTCTAAACATAACGTCCCAGTGGCTTTTAAACCCCAAAAT
>NC_056508.1:3421283-3427317 GCF_014905685.2 Nematolebias whitei | reverse complement strand
CAATTTGTACTGCACTTTACATTTTACAATCTCAAAGTGCTACTATATAAAATATCTAAAGAGAATAAAATGTGGACTAAAAACGACTAAAAAATGTTAAAAGTTTAAAAAAAAAACTAAATAAAATAAATAAAAATCTGCAGGATTAAAATACTTTTAAACACTAAAATCTTTTAAATAAAAAGGTCTTCAGTTCTTTCTTAAAACTTTAGTCAGGGGTATCCTTAAATGGTCAGGGAGATTGTTCCACAGACGAGGAGCAGCAGAGCAAAAGGCCCTGTCACCCATGGTGCACAGTTTTGTCTGGGGAGGGTGGAGCTTGTAGGAATTTGTGGAGTGGAGGGATCGTGTTGATGTCTGAGCTGTGAGCAGTTCTTTAAGGTAGTGTGGAACATTGCCATGAATGGATTGGTGGGTGAGTAAGGAAACCTTGTATTCAATACGGAGCGAAATGGGAAGCCAGTGCAGAGATTTAAGGATTGGGGTGATGTGATCATGTTTCTTTTGCTTCATCAAAATCTTGGCTGCACTGTGCTTGGATGGAATTCCATAAAAAAAGTGCATTGCAGTAATCCAGTCTTGAGAAAACGAAAGCATGGACACATGTTTCAGCATCGGAAAAGGAGAGTAATGGACGGAGTTTGGAGATGTTTTTCAGATGAAAAAATGAAGTCTTGCAAATGTTTTTAATTTGAGATTCAAATGTAAGATGAAAATCAAATCTTACACCAAAATTAGTCACTGTATCAGCAAAGGGAATGTTTTGACCAGAGAAGATTATGGTAGAGATAGATGTTGAGTGAGTCTGATGTGGGGTACCAATAGCTTCTATTTTTGATGTGTTTAATTGGAGAAAGTTGGCATTCATCCAGGCTTTTACCTCTTCAAGACAGGTGGTGTGAGAGGAGAGTGATGAACCTGTAGAATCTGTTTTGATATAGAGCTGCAAGTCATCTGCATAACAATGAAAAGCAAGAAGGGGTCTCTGCAGGCAAATTCGGAAGGCGTATCTGGGCGCTCATATCTGATTGGACTATAGGAAAGTGGGCGTATCTGGGCGGTCATATCTGATTGGACGATAGGAAAATGGGCGTTTCTGGCCGGCCGGATCTGATTGGACGATAGAAAAATGGGCGTGTCTGGACGGCCACATCTGATTGGACGATAGAAAAATGGGCGTGTCTGGACGGCCACATCTGATTGGACGATAGAAAAAAAAAGGCTGAACGATAAAATGCCGTAACCACAGACACATTATGTCTAAAAACAAGGCGTTATTGGCAGATTGTGTTAACCACAGGCATATTATGTCTATGGTGTTAACCGGTTCGACATTAGCGGCGTCTCGGTTCGACATTGCTCCAGTATACTGCCGCGGCGTCTCCATAACTTCTTTTTTCGACTCTCTTAACACAGAACTTCCGGTTACATTTCAAAATAAGAGCAACATAACTGGGTAGTGGGGAGAGCTAAATGTTAGTTTTTTTTTTAATACCTAGCCATAACATTAAAAAACAAATTCCATTTTGGTTGTTGAAAAATGTGAACAAAGTTACAATCGATTCATAAAGAAAGAAAAATATTAATGATACTTAAACTGGCCTTGGGACAAAGGAGGTTTCCTTTAACTTCACATTTTCTTGTTCAACCTGCAGTCACTACAGATGAGTGATTGTCAGGTTCTGTAAGATTTCTGCAACTGGAGCAGGTATTTCTGTTTACTGGTTAATTTCATCAGCTTTCTCACATTTTAAAGGTCAACCCTACTCCATGTTTCAGTAGAAAACAAGCACATTTAGGAGTCAGTACATAACCAGACTTTTGGCCCTCACACCTGTACCCAGTTGCTCATGCTGCATGATGAGATCAGATTTATCCATATTTTAGAAATTACATTTAGCTTAGTCGACAAAACAATACAAATGAAGACCGTCTTAAAAAACTTCTTGGTTTTGCAGTAAGCAGCCTGATTTCAAACTGACATCTTGGCCAAAGGTAAAATAAAAATCTTTGTGTTCTCAGAAAAGTTGTTTCAGGACCTCCAATAAACTTATGTACACATCAAAGCACACAAGACAGATTCAGGAATTCTCTTTGTTTTCCAGATTTCACATTTGTTATTACCTTCAAACATACTCAGACAACATTTGATGCATCATTAATTTTTTTTTATTGTGTTTATTGGGACATCCATTTTTAGAAGTCATCGTAGCATCTGTTGGAAACACAGAACATAGTGCAGTTAGAGTGTTGCTAGTTGTTACTTAATCCTGGATTGGATTTTAAAGTTAATTTTGATATTTTTTTCACAAGAAAAAAAAAGTTGATTTCCTAAAGTTTAACTATAAATGAAGGAATTTGTACATTCAGGTAATTGAAAATTAAGTAATTTCTCTAACATCCAACCCATTTTAGCCACTGAGCCATACCAAACACCCATAATCTATTCTTGAATGAATTATTGACTATTATTGACAAATTACAGACTTTTTATTGAATAAGTTATTACTCATTATTGAGTAATGAAAGTCAACATCAGATGTTGGTCAACATTGTTGGGCAACATCTTGGGGTCTTCTAGTCAGTCTGAAGTGAGAGTGGTCCCTGACATGGCAGAAAGACATAGATATAATTAGCAGCTTTTATTTATTTATTTTTCAGCTAATAACAACTTTTATTTTATTTTTTTCATATTTTTCAGTTATACACAGCTTTTAAATATTTATTTTTCAAGTATTAAGAACTTTTATTTTCAGCTTTTATTTTGAAAAGGAGCCGAGTGGAGGCTCACTTTACCTCAGTGTGTTACGACAACAACGAGAGAACGGTCGAAACTATCGTGACCTACAATAAACGTACTTCAATAAAATGCATAAGTGAAAACATAACATACTTTATAAGTACAATAAACCATATTTCTTTGTCAAACATCGCAAAGAAACGTTACCTCATCAATGACTCGTGACTTTGAGGGTTACCCACAGCCAATCAGTGTTCGCCGCCGACAAACGCCTATTAAATACTGTTAGCCAATCAGTGTTCGCCGCCCATAAACGCCTATTCGCCAGAAACGCCCACTTTTGGTCTGCAGAGACCCCCTTCTCATGAAAAGAGATCCTGTGATGAGTGATAATGTGACCAAGGGGGAGGATGTAGAGGGTAAATAATGTGGGCCCAAGGACTGACCCCTGAGGAACACCACAGGTGACTGTATGATTCCGAGATCTTGCTTCCCCAATGGATACATACTCAGATCTGTCAGAGAGGTATGAGTGGAACCATTCCAGAGCTGTCTCGGTCAGTCCTGCAGTGTGTTGCAGGCGGTGGAGAAGGATGCCATGATCCACAGTATCAAAAGCTGAGCTCAAGTCCAGGAGGATTAGACGGGAGGGAGAACCAGCATCCGCTACCATCAGAAGGTCATTTGTGACCCTGACCAGAGCTGTTTCCGTGCTGTGAGCTGAACGAAAGCCGGACTGGAATACCTCATAGATATTATTAGTGGTGAGGTGGTCATGCAGACAGGCTGTCACAAGTTTTTCCAGCACTTTGGACAAAAATGAAAGGTTGGCAACAGGTCTATAGTTGACATGATGGGCTGACTCCAAGGTGGGCTTTTTAAGAAGAGGTTTGATGATTGCTATTTTCAAGGTAGGTGGGACAAAACCAGTTAGAATGGAGAGGTTTATCACAGATGCAGTCAAAGGACTGAAGAAAGAGATGTTTCTTTTCAGCAGAGCAGTGGGGAAAGGATCAAGGGCACAAGAAGAGGATTTCATTCCTTTGATAATAGCTGTCACCTCTTGCTCGGAGACTGATGTAAAACATCGAAGAATTTGAGGATTGTTATACTGGGGCTTGTAAAATGGTTCAGGTGAAAGTATCAAGTTTGTCAGGGCAGACCGGATGATGTGAATTTTGTTATGAAAAAAGACCATAAAGTTATTGCAATGTTCATCAGTTTGTTTCTGTAAGTGAGGAGGTTTGGGGTTGAAGGAGATGGTTTACTGTGGAAAAAAGTTGTTTGGAGTTCCCAGGACTGTTGTTAATGATGGCAGAGTAGTGGTTGAAATGTGCTTCATGGAGAGCCTTCACATAAATCTTTTGATGCTCCCGATAGGCCTGCTTATGAACAGTGAGTCCAGAGCTGATGTATTGACACTCAAGGGCACGTCCAGCTGTTTTTAAGTGTCTCAGTTCATCATTATACCAGGGAGCTGAACGAGTAAAGCTGACAGCTCTAGTTTTAACAGGTGCATGCAGGTCCAAAAGAGCACTCAAGGCTTCATTGTAGAAGTCCACTGACTCACTAAGTGAAGATGGATGAATAGTAAGGTTGTGCTGAAGGTCTGCTGCCAAGATATCTGGATTGATGTTTTTCAAGTTCCATATATATATATATATATACAGTGCCTCGCGAAAATTTTCGGCCCCCTTGAACTTTTCAACCTTTTGCCACATTTTAGGCTTCAAACATAAAAATATAAAATTTTAATTTTTGTGAAGAATCAACAACAAGTGGGACACAATCGTGACGTGGAATGAAATTTATTGGATGTATCAAACTTTTTTAACAAATAAAAAGCTGAAAAGTGGGGCGTGCAATATTATTGGGCCCCCTTTACTTTCAGAGCAGCAAACTCACTCCAGAAGTTCAGTGAGGATCTATGAATGATCCAATGTTGTCCCAAATGACTGATGATGATCAATAGAATCCACCTGTGTGTAATCAAGTCTCCGTATAAATGCACCTGCTCTGTGATAGTCTCAGGGTTCTGCTCTAAGCGCAGAGAGCATCATGAAGACCAAGGAACACACCAGGCAGGTCCGAGATACTGTTGTGGAGAAGTTTAAAGCCGGATTTGGATACAAAAAGATTTCCCAAGCTTTAAACATCCCAAGGAGCACTGTGCAAGCAATCCTATTGAAATGGAAGGAGTATGAGACCACTGCAAATCTACCAAGACCCGGCCGTCCCTCTAAACTTTCATCTGGAACAAGGAGAAGACTGATCAGAGATGCAGCCAAGAGGCCCATGATCACTCTGGATGAACTGCAGAGATCTACAGCTGAGGTGGGAGAGTCTGTCCATAGGACAACAATCAGTCGTACACTGCACAAATCTGTCCTTTATGGAAGAGTGGCAAGAAGAAAGCCATTTCTCAAAGATATCCATAAAAAGTTTTGTTTAAAGTTTGACACCTGGGAGACACCAAACATGTGGAAGAAGGTGCTCTGGTCACATGAAACCAAAATCCAACTGTTTGGCCACAATGCAAAACGATATGTTTGGTGTAAAAGCAACACAGCTCATCACCCTGAACACACCATCCCCACTGTCAAACATGGTGGTGGCAGCATCATGGTTTGGGCCTGCTTTTCGTCAGCAGGGACAGGGAAGATGGTCAGAATTGATGGGAAGATGGATGGGGCCAAATACAGGAACATTCTGGAAGAAAACCTGTTTGAGTCTGCAAGAGACCTGAGACTGGGACGGAGATTTATCTTCCAACAAGACAATGATCCAAAACATAAAGACACATCTACAATGGAATGGTTCACAAATAAACGTATCCAGGTGTTGGAATGGCCAAGTCAAAGTCCAGACCTGAATCCAATCGAGAATCTGTGGAAAGAGCTGAAGACTGCTGTTCACAAACGCTCTCCATCCAACCTCACTGAGCTCCAGCTGTTCTGCAGGAAGAATGGGCAGAACTTCAGTGTCTCCATGTTCAAAACTGATGGAGACAAACCCCAAGAGACTTGCAGCTGGAACTGCAGCTGGAACTGCAGCAAAAGGCGGAGCTACAAAGTATTAACGCAAGGGGGCCCAATAATGTTACACGTACCACTTTTCAGTTTTTTATTTGTTAAAAAAGTTTGACACATCCAATAAATTTCATTCCACTTCACGATTGTGTCCCACTTGTTGTTGATTCTTCACAAAAAATTTAAATTTTATATCTTTATGTTTGAAGCCTGAAATGTGGCAAAAGGTTGAAAAGTTCAAGGGGCCCAATACTTTCGCAAGGCA
>NC_056508.1:3415536-3421183 GCF_014905685.2 Nematolebias whitei | reverse complement strand
GGACACCCAACCTTACCAAAATGTCAGAGCCTATGTAGGATGCATGTGGTAAGTTTTGGATCACGAGAAACGGGTGAACCAGTTCTCGTTGGTTCCAGTTCAGTTTTAGGTTAATGACTCCTTCTGCGGTCATTACCTGTGAACTATTGGGAACTAATGGAAAGCGGAAAGCTTTTTTAATTAGTTCTAGACCAACGTGTTTGTGAACCAAGGTTTCATAGAAAGCTCGGTTAATTGCTGATTTATCTGTCCACAAAGACAGAACAGCATCGTTGGTGTGGGACCCTTGGATCTCTACACCCTTAACTACCAGTGGTAGGTAGTGTTTGGCGGACTCTGACTGTTTCAGCTCACAGAGGAGGCTGTCTTGTTGGGTCAGAGTTTGGACCACCGGGTGGGTCTCTGTGGTTTCACATGATTTCAGAGGAGTACTCACCGGGCTCGTGTCCTCGGCTGAGGAGTCCTTTGCGCCTTCCACGGTACCTGCTGTTAGGCAGTTTGTGTTACACTCCGGAGGCATATCTATTGGCAGTGATTTGCTCACCTTTGCCCACATCGTTTGATCACCATAATCTATAATCGCGTCGAAGCGATTTATAAAATCCTGGCCAACCAAAAATGGGAATGAGTCAACACTGGACACGTGTACCGGGTGGTATAGTGTCATTCTGCCAACCTGCATGTGAACCATTGCTACAGCTGTCAGGGTCGTCCTCTTCTCTGAGAGACCCTGCATTTCTATAGCACATTCAGTGAGAGGTATTATCCTGTTAACACCGGCAGCGGCTGTCCTCAGCTCCTCGAACAGTTTAGCTGACATAATTGTTATGTCTGCCCCACCGTCCAGAAGTGCTTTGTGTGTGAGGACACCTTCGAGTGTCACTGACAGGTACGCCTTTTTGGCGACCCCCCTTCTGATAAAGTTACACAGAAACCTCTTAGGTTTTTTCTGACGTTTCTTCACACGTTCAGCCTTGTCTGTGTAATCTTGGTTTGTCTGAACCGTCAGCACAGCAGTAGCTGTTTCTGAGTGTTCAGCTTGCGATGACTCATTGTTTGTGTGTGTGTTTACCCCCCCTTCTTCCGATGAGGGGTTGTTGGAGGCAACAACAACAATGTCTTGGTGTGTTTCACCGACATCTGTAATGTTGTCATTCGCACCCTCAGATGTAATAGTGATTACATCACTGCATAGCGTTCCAGGTTGGTTTCCTGTGTCAGCGTGTTTCAAAGTTTCTAACAACCTGCGTAATTTCTCTGTCTCTTCCGAGCTCAGAGGTGTAGGGCCTTGTTTCTGGAACTTTTGTGATTTTTTTCGCCTCGGTTCGCTTCGTCCAAGGTGGGGGACGGCTAGGTACGTCTTTTGGGGGTTCCTTTTCGGACTTCCCCTGATAATATGGGTCACTTTGGTTCCCATATCTTTGCGTCCTATGCCCACCCCATTTACGATAATCACGTTCATCCTCTGAAAGAGGAGCTTTTTTGTCCCAGCGTGCACCTTCATGACGCGGTTTGTTAGTTTGAAAAGACTGCTTTTTCTCGCCTTTTTTAGGAGGAGGCGGCGACGCACGCCTTCCTTCCAGTTCTAGGGAGTGGGGTTTAACCTTTACATTAGGAAACACCTCTATGGGCGTCTTAGCATGAGAACATGCCTCAAACACATTCATAGCACACTGTTTAATCTCATTGATGGATTTTTCTTTGAAATTTGCCATCATCTGTACTGACATGCGTATGTCAGTGTGGAGATTTTTGCTGAAAACTAATTTAAAACCTTCTTCCTCCTCCATTCCGGTTTCATTTCTGTAACCAAAATAAGCTTGGAAGATTCTTTTGTAATAGACTTTTGGATGTTCATGCTTGCCTTGCATGACCTTGTCAGCAGCTGGGAAACCAGCAGGTCCCGTGCAGGGGTCGTACTCTCTGATCAAAGCTTCACACAAAAGGTTGTAATCCCTTCTCGTTGCATCAGGTAGACGCTCGATGAAGGTGAACACCTCTCTGTCCGAAGTGAGCCTTATCAGACTGATTCTATCCTCAACCGTAGTATTAGGATAACCACCCAGTCTGAATTCAAGGTCTTTGAGATATGCTTTTGTTCCAGTTGAACCCATTGGTCCCGGTACAAAGCGCTGTACATGTTTTGAGATTTTTTGCAAATCATCTATTGAAGGAGGAAGTATCAACGGTCTCTCTTGCATGGTTGGTAGTGGAAACTTGTTCAGGTCTGTCCCTATCACCTGAGATAAGGGTGGAGGTGTTTCTCTACACACATGTGGAGGTTGCAGAATGGGATTAAGAGCAGGAGGTGCACCAATATCTCTCTGAGGTGATGGCGGATGACCCGGACTCTGTCCTTGGTCTTCTCTGAGTTCCAGACAAACTCGCCCCACGTCAGAACTTTTATTTGTTGCCGTGGCTAGTTTCTCCTCACAGGCTTTTAAGCGTTCCTGTGATGTTTGACATTCACTTTGTAAACGCACGCCTTGTAAGAGTAACGCCTCTTTTTCCAGTCTGCATTCGTTCAGAGCTTTTGATGTGAGCTGCAACTGGTGTTGTAGCACATCGTTGTCTGAACACAATGCTTGGTACTGAATCTCTCTATCCCTAATCTTCTCCTCAAATGAGTGAGCCTGTAATGACAGCTGATTTTCTGAGAGCTCCCTCTCATATGCTCTAGACAGCACGACATTTCGTTCAACCTGTTGATCCAATTCGTCTTTGAGAAGCAGAGAAATTTTAGCTAACCGTTCAAGGCCCAGCTTTTTATTCTCTTTAACCGTGGTTCCTTTTGCTAAACTTCTCAGTTCTTCAGCTCTTTGAGCTCCATCAATTTGCTCCAAGTGTGCACCAATAATAGGGTTTGTTAAAATATATAAAGCTCCCTGGATGATGTCATCCTGTGATTGGGAGTTTAAAAGATCAACGTCTTCCTCTTCTCCTGCCATTATCTTCTATTTAAAAATTAAATAGGAAGATGTGGTGTTTTAGGTGGTAAAATAAATCAGAAAAGTTTCCTTTTTCTGATATAATTACTCTTATTTAGTGTTCTAGCAATTAAACGTGTATTATTTTTTCAGCAAATGAGTAAACTTTATCAACTCTGTGAATATCTGGACTGTATCTTTAAAAAGTTTCTAATTTTTCATTTTGCACCTCCGTTTGAGGAATTATCAGTGAATGAAAAATGTCGTGGTAAATGCCTTTCTGGCATAAATACCTTAATCACTTTTTAAATGTAAGATAACAGTAATAATTCAGCTTGAAGAACGTTTATTAACCCAAAAATGCTTCTGACAGAAATAAACACGTTTAATTTCACCAAAAATATCCTAAAACGAAGTGAAACTGTGATTTCAAGTTTCTAACAGGAGGTGGCAGTATAACCTTATTTTATTTTAACCCTGACACTGTTAGTGACGACCAGTAGGAGTCGCGATGACTTCCTATGGCTTTGGTGACATCCGGACGTTAGCTGTTAGCTTAAAATTAGCATTGGCTAGCGTGGTCCAAAAACACCATTTAATGACGGATTTAAAACTTAAACGTGGCAAAGTTTCAGCGATTAGGCTTCAAAGAAACGGAGCAGCGGATCAGAACCAACTTTAAAGCGTTTTTCAACTTTAAACAGCAGATTGAAATTCCCTATGAAGACGAGCTTCATGTCCGGGTCACGTGACTGAATCTACCAATCATAGCGTAGCAACGGGGGTGGGATCTACAACCTGACATCAGAGGAAGTGATGACAGACACGTCTCTCAGCAAATCAGGCTACCCAAATCAGCGGTTTTCGACCAATCGCTGCTCGCTATTTCAGCTAGCGTGTTAGCATTTAGCCTGAACATTCCGGTCAACTTTCGTCATTAAAACTTTCGAAATGCACTATTTTCTGTTAAAAATATAACTAATCAACTCTCAAACGCTTACTGAGACGGCGCTCAGTTCTTAAAAACGTCTCTCCATCCATTTAAAACACTCGTTCGAACTTATCAGAACCGAGCCGGACCAGAACCCCCAGTCCGTTTAAACAGAATCCACGTTTTCACAGCTCATCAGCTTTTTACACACAACAGACGTACATTTCAGCTCCAAAATGAAACATTGACATTACTTCCAGCTTTCAAAACACCACAGCGACAGAACATTGCTGTATTTTCTCTGAGCATCGCAGCTGCAACACGCTGCGTTTCACACAGCAGGAATCTGCACTTTTCATGCCAACATGATAAATTCAATTGTTACACGAATAACAGTCCAATCATGAACCTGTTACGGGCCACCAGATGTAGATGAACATATATCTGTGATATATTCATAAATTAAACGGATTCTTTCATTTTTCTGGACTGAATAATATCGTGCATTGAATAATTAAATGTAACGTGAGACGTTAATTTTCTTTGACCCATCAAATGAATGCGGTCATTTATTAACAGAATCAAAGTTTAACATCAAACATTTACATTAATTTGGCAAATTGATTTCAACAACAACATAGCTTAGTTAGCAAGCTTTACAACTAGGAAACCATACGGCCATGATTTCCCTTGCAACTTTAAACCAACAGACATTTCTGAAAATATCTGGATGATTACTGGCAAGATAGAAGAGTTTTAAAGATGGAAATGAAGTTTAAATGGAGAGGAAAAGATGGATGAGTGAATATGTGTTGGTATCAGGACGGCACGCTCCATTAGATCTCAGCTTCCTCCTCGGTACACTTAGGTAGTGTAAATCGACTCTTTACCTGTAGAAGGTGTCTCCACTGGTACGGAGTTCCATTTAAGGCACCCTTTCAGCGTCTCCGTAGGAACAGCTGTGAATCGTCCGAAGTAGTGACGGTATTCCGTCCGACACACGTTCACCTCACTGGTAGACTCACATGAGGAGTAAGTCCATCAGAGGCTCTACTCAGATGTGGAAGATTCCATAATTCCCACAAGACTCGGAAGAACTGCGGATCATATCTGGAACCTCCTGTTCTTCTCCAGCACTTTTTCTGTTCGGTTCTGCTCTCCGAACTGAACTGCTCTCCCACCGCACTCTCTCGCACTCTGGTTGGAACTAGCATTCTAGCATTCTCACCAGAACTAGGAAGTGTTGAACCTTTTAAAGAGGTCACTTCCGGTTCATTTGAGAACTTCCTGATTGGCTGAAAGCGCTAATCAGGGGTGTGTTTTTGTGACGTAAGAGGTCACTAGAAGTCAGAAAAACAGAACAAATGTTTTGGAACAGACAGAAAATGTTTTTGAGACAGACAAGAGAAATGTTTAGGCGAGTTGGGAGGAAACAGGTGCCAGCTTCTCTATTTACGTCTGAGAGGATTTAAAAACATGACAGTTCGTTCCAACAAACTTGTTTGCGTTTGTCTCCAACCTTGGACCAACTTACACTTGCTCATTTCAGACAGAAAATCAGAAAATGCATAATTACTCTGTAACACATTCTAACTTGATTTCTACTTTGAATGAGGATTAAAAATTCATTAATACTGTTTCACAGTTGATTTAAAATGAGTAGTTCACTTCAACATTTAAAAATGGTTTGAACTAAACACACTTTGATTATCAAGAAAATAGTAATGATAATAAAAAAGAGAGTGTTCTTTCAATTGATCAGTGCAGGACACTTAGAAAGTCTCTGGAT
>NC_056508.1:3406135-3415436 GCF_014905685.2 Nematolebias whitei | reverse complement strand
ATCAGCAGCCAATTGGAGGAGGAGCTGCAGGCAGTGGAAACCTTACAGTACCCCCCCCCCTCAAGGATCGCCCCCAGGCGACCGGAGACGCTTCTCGGGGTGGTTACGGAAGAAAGTCGTAATGAGGCTGGGGTCCAGGATAAAGAACCGAGGGATCCATGATCGTTCTTCAGGGCCGTAACCCTCCCAGTCAACCAGATACTGGAACCCACGTCCTCGGCGTCGTACGTCGAGGATGGTTCGGACACTAAAAGCAGAATGATTGTCGATTAGTCAGGCGGGTGGAGGGAGGTCGGCAGGAGGGCACAAAGGACTGACGGCCACCGGCTTAACCTGGGAGACGTGAAAGGTGGGATGGACCTTCATAGAACGAGGGAGACGAAGACGTACAGCAGAGAGATTTATGATGGCAACGATGGGAAAAGGGACAATGAACCGGGGCGCCATCTTCCTGGGTGTGTCCTTGAGATGGATATCCTTAGTGGAGAGCCATACCTCCTGGCCCACCTGGTACGAAGGAGCTGGTGTACGGTGGCGATCAGCAAATCGCTTAGTTTGAGCAGAGGCTCGAGTCAGGGCTGCTTTAGCCTGTCGCCAGACACGTCGACATCGGCGAAAGTGGTGTTGTACCGACGGGACAGAGATGTCGGTCTCCTGGCTGGGGAACAAGGGAGGGGTATAGCCAAGGGAGGCCTCAAAAGGGGACATACCTGTGGCGGATGACTTGTGGGAGTTGTGAGCATACTCCACCCACACTAGTTGCTGGCTCCAGGCTGAGGGGTTCTTCTCGGCGACACAACGGAGAGTGGTCTCAAGGTCTTGATTACAACGCTCAGCCTGGCCATTGGATTGCGGATGGTGGCCCGAGGTGAGACTGGAGGTGGCCCCTAATGTTTTGCAGAAAGCCTGCCAGACTTGGGAGACGAATTGAGGACCACGGTCCGAGACCACATCGGAGGGAATCCCATGAATCCGGAAGACATGCTGGATAAGTAGTTGGGCGGTGTCGAACGCAGATGGGAGCTTAGGCAGGGGAACAAAATGAGCCGCTTTCGAGAACCTGTCAACAATAGTCAAGATGGTGGTGTTACCTTCACTGGGAGGTAAACCCGTGACAAAGTCCACAGAGATGTGCGACCAAGGACGACTAGGAATAGGCAGAGGTTGCAGCAGACCAGCCGGTGGTTGATTACTAGTCTTATTGCGAGCACAGGTGGGACAGGCGGCTACAAACTCCTTCACATCGGCGATGAGGGTGGGCCACCAGAAATGACTCCTTGTGAGAGAGAGCATACGAGACGAACCAGGATGACAGGAAAACTTGTGAGTGTGTTTCCAGTGCAGTACCTTGGCCCTCATACTAGAGGGGACGAAGAGGGTCTTAGGGGGTCCGGTGCCAGGATCAGGGTCATTACGTTGAGCCTCCTGTATCTCCCTCTCGATGTCCCATGTAAGGGCCCCCACCACACAGACTGGGGGAAGGATGCTTTCTTCAGTCTCTGTACAGTCTGGGGGAGAGAATTGTCGGGAAAGAGCGGCTGGTTTAACGTTCTTAGAACCGGGCCTGAAGGTCAAGATGTAGTTAAAACGGTTGAAGAACAGAGACCAGCGTGCTTGTCTCGGAGTTAACCTCTTGGCATCCCTGAGATATGTGAGGTTCTTGTGATCAGTCCATATTAGAAAGGGGGTTACCGTGCCTTCCAACCAGTGACGCCACTCTTCTAATGCCAACTTGATGGCCAGTAACTCTCGATTGCCCACATCATAGTTCCTCTCTGCAGGAGATAAACGTTTAGAGAAGAATGCACATGGGTGTCTCTTGGTCCTTGTAGTTCGCTGACCCTCTTTTGTAGGCGTAGATCTCACCTGGTGACGTGAACCCGGAAGTGGAGTGATTGTGGGAAGTGTAGTCTCTCTCTCTTCTCCGCTCCCGGAAGCGTTCGTCAATCGCGATTGCTAGCTCGATCAGTTCGTCAAAACCCTCCGGCTCGTCTCTTGTGGCGATCTGATCCTTTAAGGGGTCAGAAAGAGAATTTAGGAATGTACCTTGTAGTGCTGTGTCGGGCCACCCAGTTTGTGCAGCGATGATGCGGAACTCGAGGGCGTATTCCGCCACAGGTCGCCGGCCCTGACGTAACCCCAGGAGTCGTTTTACGGCGTTGGGCTTCTGCAACGGACGGTCAAAAATTCGGCGAAACTCTTTCAACAAGGTATCAAAAGAAACAAAGTCCAAATCATGAAATTGAAAAAAAGAATTAATCCACCGAAGCGCTTCACCTCTCAGCTGGTTGGTAAAATAAGTTATCTTTGCAATGTCGGTAGAATATAACTGAGGTGCTCCTTTGAAGGCCAGTTTGATTTGTAGCAAGAATCCTCCACACAGATTAGGGTCTCCGGAGAAATATTCTGATGGTTTTGTGATTACCTGTTGAATTGAGACCGGGTCCTTGGATTCTGCTTGGGGCTCGGACTTAGTAGCAGAAACTGGAGAAGGTGAAGAAGGCAAGAGTCTTTGATTAAGAGTGAAAACCATACCTCCCAGCTCTCTCATGTTGGTCTGTGTTTCCTGTTGTTGTTCTAGAACTTGTTGGAGCAGCTTATTGATGCGTTCCATCTCAGATGAAGAGGTGGCTTGTACATCTCTGGTCTCGTTCTGGGCCTTGTTTGGCTGGAGCATTTCTGTCAAGACTCGAGGAACCCAGATGGAGCGAAACCAGAAAAGACAAGACTTGATTAGAAAAAGTAGTGATATTTATTATTTACAGTGTCTATTTACAGTGAGTCATCTCTTGGAGATCCTGGGGAAAAAGAGTTGAATCAGTGGAATCCAATTCTAATTTTTAGTAATCTTGTTTTGTCCTTCTTTACAGATGGTGAAGCAGGAGTTTAACGTGGATGTGAGTCACCAGAGATGGTCCAAAGGAAGGCGGACAAGGCAGGGAGGACTGACGTGTGGCTGGAAGGCGAGGCACGGAGAACATGAACCAGAACCACGGGAATCTGCATCCAAACAGGAGCCAAGGAAACAGGAGGACTGTAGGCACAGAAACGAAGGTAAGTATTTCTCATATAATCTTAATTTAACTGGCCAAAAGCATAAATACCAAATAGGGTACAATGCTCCAGCGGTGAGTCAAACTGGACTGCAGCCTTAAATAGTAGCAGGAGCTCGTCAGATGGATGGCTGCCAGCTGGTGGTAATCAGCAGCCAATTGGAGGAGGAGCTGCAGGCAGTGGAAACCTTACAATGGGATTTAACAGAATGTATTGAAGGAGTCATGATGAGAGCTGGAATTATCTCACAGTAAGTGCCCTGCAGTTTAAGATATAGTCTTAGTGTTAAATTAAAGAAATGCAGATTAAAATTGGTAAATTTATGTTTTCAAAAGAAATTTTCATTTTAACAGTGCCTGTCCCTTTAAAAACTTACTGGTTAAACAAAGATTATCTTTGAGGATTATTTAAATGATGTGATTTACATATCTAAAACAACATTAACCCTTCACAGGTCTCTGGAGCAGTGCTGAACTAAAATGACTACTGTGAATGCTTTTTAGGCTGTACTCTACCCCCCCCCCCCCCCCCATGTTTTTCTCTCTACAGGAGATGCCAGAAGGAGAATTGAGAACCTAAAACTGTAAACTGGGCAGATGGGACAACCAGTGAGGTATCAGTGTTATGGATGACTGAATACAAGTAAATATTGATAATCAGGAAAGACACAATTCATGATTTTAAGTAAAGACTTGATTTTTCTATAATGAGATGAGCTAAATTACAGAGGTTGTTTTGGATGATAAATTAAGCTGGAATATTGTATATAATATAAGGAGCAAAAACCTTGCTAGATATTTGACTTCTATATCACTTAAAATGTTCAGTGACAGAGTTACAAGAAGATTAAACCAAATCCATAGATGTTTTTTTTCTCAGGTAAGATTTTTACAAGTGCTAACATAGTTGGAATACACTATTTTTTACTTCTTTTTCACTATTTTTACTTATTTTTATTATTCTTTAACAGATACTAACAGAAAATATATAATAATGAATCCTAACAACTACTAACATGATTTAAGACATAGCGTTTTAGAGTGATGTTGTATAACACTTATAATGACTTGTGAAATTTGGTGCATGAAGAAAAACTGTAAGTGTTGCTGATAAAATCCTAAATATGATGACTCAATTCAGGAAAAACTTGACAGGAATAGATGATGGGTGGAAGGATGGACTCTGTCTGGCTGGTTGCCAGCAGGGTGATTGTGCTGTTTGTGTTTGTGTCCCTTATTACCTGTTTCAAGTTATCTAAGATGAAAAAGATCCAGGAAAGGTGAACGCAGGGGTCACCTGTGTGAGTTTGTGATCAATGTTCCCAGAGTGGGGTCAGATGAGTATGAACTGCAATATGAACCACTGACTTCAATCAATCAATCAATCAATCAATCAATCAATCAATCACCTTTATTTTACCAGGTAGAGCCCGTTGAGATCGAGATCTCTTTCACAAGGGTGACCTGGTCAAGTGGTCATCAGCACACATCACAGGGTAATTGACAATAAGCATTTGCATTTATCAAAAGAAAAAAGAAACTACTATCCATCCATCCATCCATTATCTTTACCCGCTTATTCCATTTTGGGTCACGGGGGTCGCTGGTGCCCATGTCCAGCAATCACTGTGCGAGGGGCGGGGGACACCCTGGACGGGTCGCAAGTCCATCGTAGGGCCACATAGAGACAAACAACCATTCACTCTCTCACTCACACCTAGGGACAATTTAGAGTTACCAATCAGCCTAACATGCATGTTTTTGGTCTGTTGGAGGAAACCGGAGTACCCGGAGAAAACCCACGCATGCACGGAGAAAACATGCAAACTCCACCCAGAAAGGCCCCTGGACCAGGGTTTGAACCAGGGACCTGCTCGCTGAGAGGCAGCAGCTCTACCAGTTGCGCCACCGTGCTGTCGAAACTACTATCACGATAAATAAATGTTAACAGTTTGAAACCATCAGGATAAGACAGACTTCTGTAGACATTAAATGTAGAACAGACATCAGGTTAAGTAGACAGAGTTAAAAGTCAACAAAGACATGTATATTTGATAAGTAGTGTTTTAGAAACATCTGCAATGGTCCAGATTTTTGATAACATTATCTGATACGGTTGACATGAAGGATCTAGGCGAGATGAGTGTTGATAGTTTCAAATGTGTTTGTAAGTTGTTCCAGGCTGAGGGGACGGCAAAGCTGAATGCTCTTTTTCCTAGTTCAGTTCTGACCAGAGGAACTGACAGGAGGATTAGGTCATTAGAGCACAGGGAGTAATGATTGTGTGATGTTTGTATTAGGGAGGTAAGGTATGACGGGACTAGGTTTAGAAGGGTCTTATAGATGAAGGATATCCAGTGAGTGTATCTGCGAGCGCTGAGAGAAGACCAGCTAGACTTGACGTAAAGTTCACAGTGATGAGTGCGATAACTGGAATCAGTAATGAATCGAAGGGCACCGTGATAAACTGAGTCTAAGGACTGTAGGTATTTTGATGCAGCACTCATGTACAGCACGTCACCATAATCTAATATCGGCATGAAAGTTGCAGCTACTAATGTTCTCCTGGCTTTACATGAGAAGCAGGATTTATTTCTGAAGTAGAAGCCTAGCTTCAGTTTGAGTTTAGTGACCATTTTGGAGATGTGGATTTTAAATGACAGTTTATTGTCAATGTTGAAACCTAGATATTTGTAGGTGGGGACCATTTCTATTTGTTTTCCCTCTTGGGTTTCAATTTGAGGTGGGTTCTCTGGTTGCTGCTTTCTGTTGGATAAAACCATAATCTTGCTTTTGTCAGCATTTAGGACCAGTCTAAGTTTTTGCAGACGTGACTGGATAATATTAAAAGTGTCTTGAAGAGAGGTGAAGGCTTGGCTGAGGGAGGATGAACAGCAATAAATGATAGTGTCATCTGCATAATAATGGTGGGAGGCGTTAGATCACTGCATAGATCGTTGATATATAAGGAGAAAAGAATGGGACCCAAGACAGAACCCTGTGGCACCCCTTTCACAACATCTAGGAATGTAGAGGAGGATCTGGCTACATGGACAGACTGTGTTCTGTCAGTTAGATAGTTGGTGAACCAGGAGACTGCTAGTTTTGATAGACCAGAGTGTTTCAGGATGTTAGTCAATAGTCTGTGATCAACTGTATCAAATGCCTTGGATAGGTCTATAAATAGGGCAACACAGTATTGTTTGCAGTCCAGGGCATGTATGATGTCATTTAATACTTTGAGAACTGTAGTTATGGTACTGTGCTGTTTTCTGAATCCTGACTGGAATTGTGATAAAATATTATTTGATTGTAGAAAAACAGTTAGCTGATCACAGACAAGTGATCAAGACTTACCCAGAATGAATGATAATTGATAATTATATATTGATAATAGGACAGCACGGTGGCGCAACTGGTAGATCTGCTGCCTCTCAGCGAGCAGGTCCCTGGTTCAAACCCCGGTCCAGGGGCCTTTCTGGGTGGAGTTTGCATGTTCTCTCCGTGCATGCATGGGTTTTCTCCGGGTACTCCGGTTTCATCTCACAGACCAAAAACATGCATGTTAGGCTGATTGGTAACTCTAAAATTGTTCCTAGGTGTGAGTGAGAGAGTGAATGGTTGTTTGTCTCGTTTGTCTCTATGTGGCCCTGTGATGGACTGGAGACCCGTCCAGGGTGTACCCCGCCCCTCGCACAGTGATTGCTGGACATGGGCACCAGCGACCCCCGTGACCCAAAATGGAATAAGCGGGTAAAGAAAATGGATGGATGGATATTGATAATGAAAATTATAGAAATTTAGATAGATGATTGATGGAGTTTTGTGATTTTTGTGGGAGAAGGATGTTTGTTTTTTTTTCCTGATAATGCAGCTTCAAACGAGTCGCTGACGAAGAGGTTGCGAGTCCAATGACAGGGGTTTGAAGGATGGAGGCCGGACAGATGTCCGAGGAAATGCCCCTGATGAAGGGGAATGGAGTGGCGTGCCAGGGAGATAAAGTCACCGGTTCTACTCCCTGGGCTGAGAACATCACGCGTCAAATGAGGGTGTTATCATGAATGAGGGTTCTTTAAGGTTCATACTGACAGTTTATTAACATCAAATTGACATCACTTATCATTATTAACATCCAATTAACGTTACCAGCACAGTAAAGGGTTTTCTATTTTCTGATTTTACTTTAAAACATATAGATGAGGAACGTCTTTAAAATATATCTTTAGCCAATCAAACACTTTGAAACTGTGAACTTACTGATTTTATTAAGCTATGAGTTAATAAATGATTAATGATAGACTAGAGTTTTGGGATTTTTACGTATACTGAAATGATTATAGAACACTGTTTTGACATGACAAATATTTATAGGTTGTGTTTACAATGCTAATCAATTAATGATGTGATTATATGTGAAGCTAAGTTCTGGGTAAATTTTTAACAATTATGTACAGATGTGTACTAGGGGCTGAACGAGTATATCATTTTAAAACTCGACATTAACATAATAAAACCCGAGTAGAACTCGAGTATTTGATGACGTCATAGATCTCAAGATACAAAAATAAATAAATAAATAAAACCGCAAAAGGTAATTATTTACAAAAAAAAGACCAACAAAATATTAGGAGCATATATTATGCTCCTACCAGTTATCATACTGCAAATAAGTCACAGGAAAAACTAAACTATTAGTTATTATTATTAAACTGCAAACGTGAAGAAAGAGAAACTTAAACCGAAACTGGTTCTGGTTCGGTGGATTGGACCCGGTGTTACACCATACTCTGTGACCTGCAACAGTGCAACACTGCCCCCTACGGTCATACGGTGGTCACATAATATGACGTCACTACGGATACTCGACGTTACATTTTTAACCTCGATAGAGGTCCTAGCAATCGATGTGTAGATTACTCGAGTACTCTGTTAATGCCCTAATGTGTACTTTAGAATTATGGTTAATTTGATTTTTGAACTCAGCATTAATTGGGTGACAGGTCTTCTCCAACTACTTTGTGAGATGATGATTGATGGACTGACTAATTATGGGATGGGTTTAATATTAACGTTTACAGTTTATTAACAGTATTATGGAGCGTTATGATGTTTTTTTCCTTAAAATTAACGTGGTTGAACAAGATACTTATGCATGGTACTTAGCCAAATATTACCTTTTAATGATTACTTGATGATTTGTTTATTTAATTAATATTTTGTGTGAGTTTTTAATGTGTTTTTTTGCAAATAGTTTTAGGGGCTGATCATGATAAAACAATGCCACTAGATGGTGCAATTGTGATGATAGATTTAATTATTAACATTGTTTTCTATGAAATATATATATTTTTTTACAGCTGGGCCATTGACGAGAGACCAGAGGATTTTGATAAATACATATGAGGTTTTATAATATAGATTTTCCAAGGGGGTGAACTTATGACACTTTTCAATCTAAATTGATGTTAAATTAAAGGGTGGTGAAATGGGTAAATTGATTTGTTGGTTAATTGGGAATGTTTTTATATTAGAACACCAGAGAGAGTTGAGGTGTTCTGTTATTTACATACAACATGCACATTAAAACACGTTAAATATTTATATTAGATTTTTTTATTCACACAAACACATTTTTTCTGCTGTGAGAGGCTAAAAATAATGGCAGCGGTCTGTGCAATTAATTGGATATTATATGACTAAAAGGGGAGGGGGCACAGAGTTTTTCTTTTCTTTTTTTTTTTCTTTTTCAGATGGACACAATGGACCAGGCCTGCCTTTGGAGTCAAAAAGGAAGATCAGGTTCTACAACTGATTAACATTTAGATAAGAACGCTTTCTTGCATTAGGACGCCTCCTGAAATTATTAAATCATATTTAGAGAACTGACTTAGACCAATGTTAGAAATTTCCATTATGTCATTGCACCACACCAGGGGGATGCTGAATTCCTAGGCAGATGTCCAGATGCTGGGTCAGGCGACCTGAGGCTGACATGCTAACCGTCAGCACTGACATCTTATTTGACCTGAGGCTGCCAGGTCGCACGCTGTAGCCTGTAGGCATCTCCGGCCAACATATAAGGAGTATCCAAGAAAGTTCAATCTGGTCCTCTGGACATTCAAAAAAACAAAAAACAAAACAAAGCAAAAAAAAAAATAAAAAATGTAGAAACGTTTCGTCTCTCATCCAAGAGACTTCCTCAGTCTGAGCTGCTGTTTTCAGCTCAGTCTCTTAAATAGCACCTTCTC
>NC_056508.1:3398701-3406035 GCF_014905685.2 Nematolebias whitei | reverse complement strand
CCCTTGTGTTATGTTAAGGGTCAATTTGACCCGTTTCAATTTTTGTGTTGATCAAAGTGCAGGTTATCCTTTCTTTTTTTCCATGAAATGTTGTGACTTTTTCTCCTCTAGGGTCATGAACTTCTATGTAAAATCTGGACTCTTTGATGTGTTGTTAAATGTCTGCACACAGTTTGTATACAAAGATGATGTTGCGGGTCATTTTGACCCGCACACAGAGTAGCTGTTAAAAATCCAAAAAAAAAGTCTTTGATGTACTTCATTTTGATTGCCTCTGAATAAACATTCAGAACCAGGTGTGTGTGGAAGAGGGACTTTCTCTCCCCTGTCCTTGTCACTGTTTCCATGCCCGTTCTTGGAGAAACACCAAAAATGAGCTCCAGACGATTTACAGCTGAAGAAGCTTTTTCGCAGCTTATGAACTGGGATAGTGATGTAGAGGAAGAGGTTTCAGAGACAGAGGATCCTTCAGAGCCAGAGGACAATGCCATTGATGATCCAGATTTTCAATTTTCCCATGATGAGGAGGATTCAGAGGACGAGTCTGCAGGTGTCCCTTCTTCAGATGAAAACCAAGAAATGCAACAATCGTCATCCACAGAGGGGACATGGACATCTAAAGATGGTAAAATAAAATGGTCAACATCACCACACCAAAGCCAAGGTAGATTGTCATCTTGTAATGTCATCAAAATGATTCCTGGTCCTACAAGATTTGCTGTCACAAGAGTTGATGATATTGAATCAGCATTTCAGCTCTTCATATCCCCACCCATAGAGAAGATAATCCTCAACATGACCAACTTGGAGGGGAAGCGTGTCTTTCAAGAGAAATGGAAGCCACTGGATCCGACTGACTTGCATGCTTACATTGGAATCCTGGTGTTAGCTGGCGTATACAGGTCAAAGGGTGAAGCAACTGCAAGTTTATGGAATGAAGAGAATGGAAGGCCAATCTTCCGAGCAACAATGTCTTTGGAGACATTTCACATGATCTCTCGTGTGATCCGATTTGACAACCGTGACACCAGAGCTGATCGACGTGAGAGAGACAAACTTGCAGCAATCAGAGATGTCTGGAATAAATGGGTCGAAATCCTGCCTTTATTGTATAATCCTGGCCCCCATGTTACTGTCGATGAGCGCCTCGTTCCATTCAGAGGACGCTGTCCATTCCGACAGTATATGCCAAACAAGCCTGCGAAATATGGCATCAAAATGTGGGCAGCCTGTGATGCAAAATCCAGTTATGTTTGGAACCTGCAAGTATATACTGGAAAGCCACCTGGAGGAAGACCTGAGAAGAATCAGGGAATGCGTGTGGTTTTGGAGATGACTGAAGGGCTGCAAGGTCATAACATTACATGTGACAACTTCTTTACATCCTACCGTCTTGGAGATGAACTTCAGAAGAGAAAGCTGACTATGTTGGGAACAGTCAGAAAAAATAAGCCAGAACTTCCCAGTGAGATTCTGAAGATGCAAGGAAGACCTCTGCATTCCTCAAAATTTGCTTTCACAGAGAAAACAACACTTGTTTCTTACTGCCCAAAAAGAAACAAGAATGTTCTTGTGATGAGCACAATGCACAAAGACGCATCTCTGAGCACACGAGAGGACATGAAACCGCAAATGATTCTGGATTACAACTCCACAAAAGGGGGAGTTGACAATCTTGACAAAGTCACAGCAACATATAGTTGTCAGCGCAAGACTGCCCGTTGGCCTTTGGTGGTTTTCTACAACATTTTGGATGTGTCTGCTTACAATGCCTATGTGCTGTGGATTGAGATCAACCAGCAGTGGAATGCCAGCAAACTGTACCGACGTCGACTTTTCCTGGAAGAACTAGGCAAAGCACTCGTCACTCCAAAGATCCAGAACCGGGTCAGGCCAGCTAGATCCCCAGCAGCTGCTGCTGTCATCGCAAAGGTCCAGGGCAGGGCATCTGACCAACCCACAATGGATCCTTTGGATACAGGTACAAAGAAACGCAAAAGATGCCAAGTCTGTCCCTCTCGAGATGACAGTAAAACAACTACCTCTTGTGTGAGATGCAAGAAATACATCTGCAAAAAGCACATAGTCACATTCTGTCCATCATGTGGGGAACGCTGAAAATGTTGACTGTCAAAAACCCGAGAAAATGCGGCAAGTTAAATGCAAAAAAAAAAAGGGTTCGTGAAGAGGGAAAAATTGAAATCAGGAGTTCTTTAATATAGTGTTGGAAGTGTATATCTCTACTTCTCATCTCTTCTAAATATTTGTATAATCTAAAATAAAGTTCTTATTGGTTTAACTTCATTTTATGACTGTTTTGAGTGGATTTACACAATGCGGGTCAAAATGACCCGCAACATAATAAACGTATTTTTTTCTCAACATAATACAAGGGATAAATATATATATATATATATATATATATATATATATAGTAGTGAACTAGACCTCCTACATCAATCTGTCTCTGAAGACTTTCAGGGGACAGGAACTGTTATTTCATTGATTTGAATCCAGAAATACAAATTTTCTCATGAAGAGACATTTAATTATATCCTGAATTAATTAATTGAAAGAACACTCTTTTATATTATCATTACTATTTTACAATATCTTGATAATTAAAAGTGTGTTTAGTTCATACCATTTCTAATGTTGAAATAAACCACTCTTTTAAATCATCTGTGAAACAGTATTAATGATTTTTTAAACCTCATTAGACTTAGATCATACAAGTTAAATGTCTATTTACGAAGTAATTGTGCATTTTACTCTTCTGTCTGAATGAGGAGTGGATTTGATGTCGGTCAAAAGTCAGAGAACAAGTTATGAGAACGAAGTGCCATGTTTTAAAACTCTCAGACAGTAAATAAGAAACTGGCACACTTGCAAGTCTGTCACTTTTTCAAAATATTTTCCTGTCTGTACTAACCGTTCTTAAAAACATTTCTGCTGTCTACGACTTCTAATTACCCTCTGACATCACTAAAACTCCACCCCTGCTGGTTGTGTTAACCAATCAGGAAGTACCAAGGAAACAGGAAGTGGATACCCTTTAAAAGTCAACATTTCTTAGAACTATTCAGTCTTACTGGAACTTTCAGTTCTTACTGAAAGTCTGACTGGAGTTTTGCTGGGACTGCAGTCTTGCTGTTGTCTTACAGCTGAACTAAACAGCTGATGGATTTTGGACCATGAGCCAAGGGTCCATCCATTTCAGCGGAGTCACAGCACGCCTTGCTGTGATCTCACCCCGAGCATTAAATGCTCTCAACTTCTATGGAATCTTATTCTGTTGAACGGAGTACCGTCACTACTTCGGACGATTCCCAGCCACTCTGACTAGAGACGCTGAAAGGTAGCGGGAAATGGACCTCTGTACCAGAGCTGATTTATCTTCTGCAAAGGTAACGAGTTGTCACGCACCGAGTGTACCGAGGGCTGAGCTGGGGTCGGATGAAAGGTGCCATTCTTGGTCAACACATTTTCCTTCATCCATCTAAATCCTCCTCTTTAAACCTCTAAATTTCTCCTCTTGAAACCTCTTTGCCAGTAAATCAAGCTAAATGCCTTCAGAGATGAATTATTCTCCATCAGTAATCCTCTGTTGTCTTGTTATTTGAACTTGCTAAGTTTATTAATCAGAAACAGATCAGCAAATCAAGTGCACATGTTTTGATGTTAATAATTTTGATTCTGTTAAATAAATGACCGCATTTATTCTGATGGGTCAAAGATAAATGACGTCTCATGTCACTAATTATACACTCCACTCTCAAGTTATCTTGGTCACATGGCAGAAATTTAACTCGAAAAAGAATCCGTTATTAAACAATTAATATTCTTGGTGCTTGAAGTAGCCTTAAGAATAATTTATTAATAGGATGTCCACAGCGAAAGCTGTCCTGACATACTACATATTTGGTGGCCCGTACGGGGACTGAAGAGATAAATTATATGTGACCTGATGTTGTAGAGGACGCTTCATGTTGGCATATAAAAAGTCCAAGTTTTGACCTTGGAAAGATATTTTTCATGGCTGTAGTGTTCAGAACGATACAGTATTGTGTTGATATTCATTTGAAGCTGGAATTTGTCATTCTGTGTGTGTGTGATTAAGCTGTAAGCAGAGAGAAAAGACGCATCATTCTGTGGAAACTCTTTTCATAACCGGTGGTTCTACGGTTCCGACCCGGTGCTGATAAATGGACTCGAATGAGTCGTGTTTTACATGGTGAAACGCCGTCTGTGAAACTGAGTGCCGACTCAGAAAGCTGCTTGAATGTTAATCGCTACATTTCCACAGTTAATTTGTACATTTTCGAAGCGTTAATGGGTAAATTTATCGCCAGAGTTTGGAGCTAACAGCTAGCTTACACAGGGACACACGAGCTGTGATTGGTCGAGGACCGCTGTGTGAAACGTTCTGATTTGCTGAGAAGCCGATGACGTAACGCCGTGTATGTCCACTCACTCTGGCGTCAGAGCAAAAAGCCCACCCCGATGTCCATGTGTCTGTAAAGTCACGTGACCCCGGAAATGAAGCTCGTTTTCAAACGGAGTCTTCTTTAGTGGTTAAAAAAGCTGAATAAAAGCCCTCAAATCGGGCCTAACCTGATGAATTTATGCCTAAAGAGCGTGTTTTTGAAGCGACACCACGTTCAAGCTTTAAATCCGTCTATAAATGCTGATTTGGACCGTGTTCGTCCGTTGCTAATCAAAGCTAATGGCTAACGACTGGATGTCAACAAGACGGTTCACAGGAAGTTGTCAGTGACCACTACCGTCTAAGACGTAGCTACAGTCACTCTGTGGTAAAAATAAGCTTGTACCACCACCTGCTGTTGAAAACACAGTATAACAGTTTTTCAGAACTGAAAGCTGCAAACTTGCTTTTCAGTCATTTCTTTGAAAAGCTTGTGGGTAAATAAAAATGTTAATCACGCTTGGTTTATAATTAACTGTTTGATAACAAATTCAGGTAAATTAAACTGTCAGACTTTTAGTGAATATTGCAGGTTTATTAATTTTAAGGGCATTTGAGTAAATAAACACTGGAATAGCCTGGTTCATTATATCTGTTAGAATTAAGCTCATATTAAGTAACACTGCCACAGGAGGCATTTACTTATAATATTCATGGATGGGATAAAACCTAAAACAGGTGCCCAGTTATTGAAAAGTTGGCTTATAACAGTACTTTGGGGGAACTGCAGAGCTGATTAGTGTGTGAAACTCGCTGCTCACTTAAATACAAACATTTACCTGTTGAAAAACTCTAAGATTGCAATGGTTTAACCTGATAGGTTTTGCTGAACAGTAAATACGACCATGGCAGAGTCAACAAAAGTTGAACATGCTGATCCTGCTCCAAGTGGTGTTAAGAAGGACTGGCTTGAGAGAGCTTTGACGCTGCTCACAGATTCCTTATCTCCATATGGTGACCAGGTGGAATGCATGAACTCAACAGATTTACTCGACGAACTTAAGAAAGTGGCAGGCAGTGTCACTTCTGCAGCCATAAAGAAGTCGGGCTACGAGCAACTAGCTAAAATAGCACTTTTGCTAAAAGCTGAATATTACCTTGAGGCCAGCAGGAGAGAAGCCCTTGAAAAAAATTTGATGCGCGAGACAGAGGACCGCGAAGCAGTACATGATGAGTATCTACAACTCAAGGCACAGTTTCAATTTGAAAAGGAGACCTGGGAGGAAAAATTGTAACATGAGAAAGAGTTCTCACAAGCTCAGCTGTCGTTGCAGGCAGACTCATATGAGGAAATGCTACATGAAGGAGGGGTAGAGTACCAAACGCTGTGTTCAGACAATGATATTCTGCGCCAACAGTTGCAGCCAACATCAAAATCTCTGGACGAGTGCAAATTGGAAAAAGCAGCATTAGTCCAACAAGGCTTGAGTTTACAAAGTGAGTGTCTAACATCACGTGAACGGATAATAGCCTGTGAGGCAAAACTTGCCGTAGCCACAAATAAAATCTTTGACGAGGGGAAAAGATGTCTGGAACTCGAAGACAAACTAGGTCAGAGTCCAGTTCAACCATCACCACCTCCAAGTGATTTTGTTGTACCACCTCCACAAACTCTCCTTATGCCACTTCCATGTGATATTGTTGTACCTCCTACACAAAATCTCCTTATGCCACCTCCACGTGATTCTGGTGTACTACTTCCACGTGATTTTTTTGTTCCGCCTCCGTTAATCCCTCATCCTCCGCTCTCAATAGCGGTATTGCAAAAAATAGCAAAATATGTCCAACGCTTCAAGCCAGGGCCGTTGGGTTCGACCGACACTAAGGCCTATCTGCAAGACCTTGACTTCCAACTGGGAAGCTATCCGAACTCTATAGTTAAGGATAAAATAGGTTTGATCAGGCTCACTTCAGCCAAGACGGTGTTTTCCTTTATTGAGCGTCAACCAGATGTCACAAGGAAGGATTACAGCCTGTTATGTGCTGCTCTAATTAAAGAGTATACCCCTTGCGCGGGACCTGGCGGTTATCCAGCTGCCGACAAGGTCATGCAAGGTAAGAATGAGCACCCAAGGGCATATTATTCCAGAATTTTGCAGGCTTATTTTGGTTACAGGAACGAAACCAGCATGGAGGAGGAGGCGTTTAAGTTCATTTTCAGCAAAAATCTCCACCCTGACGTAAGGACGTCAGTACAGATGATGGCTAATTTCAAAGAAAAAAAACATCAGTGAGATAAAAAATTGTGCTGTGAATGTCTTTGAGGCCCGAACACAGGCCAAAACACCCATTGAGGTGTTCTCAGGTGAGATGATTCCTTTCCAGTCATTAGAACTGGAAGGGACGAGAGCTTCAGCTCCCCCTCCCAAGAAAGGCGAGAGGAAACGTGATTTCCCATCTGTCAAACCACAACAGGTGAGCGCCCCCTGGTTCAGACGAGATCCTAAATGGTTTCCCAAGAAACCAGAGGATGAACAAATGTACCAGAAGGGGGGCGCACGTCCTTAGGGTAAAAAGTATGGCACCCAAGGTAACCCATACAACCAGGGATCCAACCAGGAACCCCAGAGGAGGGGGCCTGCTCCCCCTCCACGTCGGCCTGAACAGCCTGAGACGAAAAAGAAACAGTAGCGAGTCCAGAAAAAGAGCCCCAGACCTCTGAGCTCGGACGAGACAGAGAGTGTGTGTCGGTTCTTAGAAGGGTCCTGCGACTGACAACCAACCTGACGCGTTGTGTGGCAATATCATTGCTAATGAGTCAGAACACACAAACAACACCGTTACTGCTGTCACAGAAAGTCACCATGACGTTGTTGTTGTAAACTCTGACAGCCCCTCATCAGAAAAA
>NC_056508.1:3380314-3398601 GCF_014905685.2 Nematolebias whitei | reverse complement strand
GGGGGACTCACACATCACCGACGGTGACCCGTCACAAACTGAAACCTCAGAAACAGCAACAGCTGTGCTGACGGTTCAGACAAATCAAGGTGACACAAACAACAATGTTGCCGCTGTCACGGACAGCCACCAGGACATTGTTGTTACAAACAGTGAGAGCCCCTCAACACACAGAGAGCAGGTGATCTCATACATCAATGACGGAGGCGCGTCAAAAACCGAACTCTCAGGAGCAGCAGCGACTGCACCAACGGTTCGGATAAACCGGGATTACACAGACAAAGGTAAACGTAAGAAGAAACATTGGCCAAAACCTACAAGGTTCCTGTGTAACCTTATCAGAAAGGGGGTCGCTAAAAAAGCTTACCTGTCAATCACACTTGAAGGGGTCCTCACACATGAAGCCCTACTGGACGGTGGGGCCGACATAACTATTATGTCAGCCAAACTGTTCGAGGAGCTCAGGACTGCCGCTAACAGTGTTCACAGGGAAATACCTCTCATAGAACATGCTATAAAAATGCAGGGCCTCGCAGAGATGAGGACAACCCTAATTGCTAAAGCCATGGTTCACATGCAGGTTGGCGAGATGACACTATACCACCCGGTACATGTGTCTACGGTTGACTCATTCCCATTTTTGATTGGCCAGGATTTTATAAATCGCTTTGACACGATTATAGATTATGGTGAACAGACAATGTGGGCCAGAGTGAGCAAACCCCTGCCAATACTCATGCCTCCTGAGACGGTCACAGACTGCTCAACAGTAGGCACCGCAGAAGGCACAGAGGACTTCTCAGCAGAGAACACAGTCCCGGTAAGTAATCCTTTTAAAGCATGTGAAACCGAAGAGACCCAACCGGTGGATCCAACTCTGACCAAACAAGAAAGCCTCCTCTGCAAGCTGAGACAGTCAGAGCCCACCGGATACTACCTACCATTGGTAGTTAAAGGTGTAGAGATCCAAGGATCCCACACCAAAGATGCTGTAGTGTCGCTATGGACAGATAAATCAGCTATAAACCAAGCTTTCTATGAAACATTGGTTAAAAAACATTTGGGTCCAGTTCTGATCGAGAAAGCTTTCCGCTTTCCATTGTATCCCAACAGTTCACGAGTGATGACTGCGAAAGGAGTCATTAACCTGAAACTGATCTGGAACCAACAGGAACTGGTCCACCCATTCCTCGTGGTCCCAGACTTACCACATGCAACCTACATAGGCTCTGACATCTTGGTAAGATTAGGTGTCCGAGTGGACACCACCCACAATGTACTGTGGTCACTAAAACCAGCCACAAAGGATCCTCCTGTGCTAGACACAGCAAACCTTGCGGCTGGACAGACCATTCCAGAGGTCTGCCAGGTTGCTAACAACCAAAACACCTCAGTACCACCTCAGGTAAGAAACCTAATGGTACGAGTCCACATCGTGGCGGGACAAGCTATTAGCCTTAAACAGGCGTACTTTCAACCATCTCCTATGTTTTTCAAACTAGGACTGTCCATTGAGACCGCAAGTCAAGTGAACCTTGACTCCAGAACCACATCTGTTGCTGTGTGTAACACAGGCACAGAAGAGGTACTGATCCCAAAAAACACAAAGCTAGGATGGTTGATCTCCACAGATTTTCATGATTTTGAACTAAGCATTCCATTTCTGGGAGGACTCCCAGACAACCTGGTATCAAGTCAAGAGACTGGTCCAGTTTGGTTCATGAAACCAACACAGGCCATAGCTCTCTTCTCAACCAATGATGTTGATTTAGGACCTCAAACCTATAGTGTCCTACCTATAGACAGGTCTAACGACACAGAAAGGGACTCACTGGAGCTCCCCAAACATCAAGAACCATTAGCAATCTCTTCACAGATTGAACAGGTGGTCGCCCAAGTCGACGCCCTGACGACCGATGAAGAAAGGGACAAACTCCGCCAAGTTCTCCTGAAATATGAGAAGTCATTCTCGACTGACTCAATGGATTGTGGGTTGACCTCGCTTCATAGAGTGAGCATCCCAAATCCGCCCACCTCACCGCCTACATTTGTCAGACAATACAAGATTCCCCTGGCAGCACATCAACCTGTCAAGGAAATCATTGATGACCTTTTAGATAAAGGCATGACCAGACATTGTAATAGCACCTACTCTGCGCCTTTATGGCCAGTTTTGAAACCAAATGGTAAGTGGAGACTTACCATAGACTACAAAGCTAAACAAACAAGTTCCTTTATCCAGGTGGCCAATGACCCAGATCCAACAGGAACTGCCCAAGGTCACAGATGGTAAGTACTTTTCTACCCTTGACATTGCCTCTGGTTTTTGGACCATTCCTGTGCGTGCCAAGGACCAACACAAACTAGCTTTCACTTTTGGTAGCCGACAATACACCTTCACCAGGTGTCCCTTTGTCTACGCTAACTCACCAGCTGAGGTCAACATCTTTTTGAACAAAGCATGTCCAGGCGCCCACGAACGTGGGACACTGATCTACGTAAATGATGTCCTTTTGAGGCAGCCAACACTGGACTCACACTTGGCTGAGATTGACCACGTTCTGAATCAACTGACTACTGCTGGTGCTAAAATCTCACTGTCAAAATGCCTATGGTGCAGGACCAAGGTGGACTACGTTGGCCTACTAGTAGGTCCAGACGGAGTACAACCACAATTGACTCGCACCCAAGGCCTAGACAATCTCAAAGTCCCCACCAATCTCAGAGAACTACAAAGTTTTCTGGGTGTGTGTAACTATTCACGTCAATTCATAGAGAACTATGCAGACCTTGTGAAACCACTGACTGAACTCTTAAAGAAAGACGTCCCATTTGTCTGGACTGATAACCAACAGCAGGCAATGAATGCTCTCAGGGACAGACTCAAGTCAGACCCATGTCTAGTCTATCCAGACTACAACAAAGAGTTTCACTTGGAAGTGGGCATTTCAGCTCACTGTATAAGTGCAGGTCTGTACCAGATGCACGACAAAGACAAGCGTGTGGTGGCCTACGCCAGTAAGACAAGGGCAGGCCCCGAATTAAAGTTCTCAGACTGTGAGAACGCTCTACTGACCACTATGTGGGCAGTTAAACACTTCTTCAGTTACATTGGTGGACAAAACATCATTGTTGAAACACAACACCAGCCAGTAACTTTCCTGAATAGCCAACGCATCAAAGATGGTGTGGTGACAAACTCACGGGTAGCCACGTGGCTCATGGCGCTTCAAAGTTTTCACTTAGACATCCGCTACAGACAAACCAAAAAGTCACATTTGGGCACCGACCTGGCACTCTGCCAGGAATGTACACAAGATGTACCAGCAACCCAACCGCCAGCTGCGGAAAAACCCTCAGTAAGTGAGGACCTGAATCACCACTACTTTGATAGCAATATCTGCAAAGATATGACAACACTGTACGTGGATGGCTGCTCATTCCACCACAAAAAAACCTACAAATCAGGTGTTGGAGGGATCCTCCTCTAAGACCAAGAAGAGGTCACTTTTAGCTATAAATTAGGCTCTCAGTCTTCTCAGTACGCTGAAATAGCAGGAATCCTAATAGCTCTCCAGATGGTAGTAGAACACTCCATCTAAACGCTAGTCATCTGCACGGACTCTAATTATGCTCGACTTAGTTTCTTGTGTCATCTCGCACTGTGGAAACAGAATGGCTTTCTCACAAGCAACAAGAAAGTGGTCAAACACAAAGAGCTTTTCATGGCATGTGATCACTTGGTGACATCACATGACCTACAGGTCTACTAGAAGAAGGTTCTAGGACATTCAAGAGTCCTAGGCGATGACAAGCGGTATAATGACCTTGCAGACTTCCTAGCCAAGGACGGAGCCGTGGACGGCCCTCCGTGGTCCTTTGACCCCTCCTGGCTGCTCGCAACTCTGTCAGTACAACCTACAGCCGAGGTAATGGCAGTCACACGTGCACAGGCTTCAGCCAAACTGGCTGACAACACAGTCTCTGTACAACCCGTGCTGACTGACCCAGACATCATCCAACTTCAGAAGTTGGATCCTGCGATAAACTCGATTATACTGTACTTGACTGACCCAGACAAAAACACTCCGTCCGAAGTCGACCTGGATTCCAATCAAGACCTAAAGTCATCTTTCAGCTGCGCAAACAGCTAAAACTAATCAAGGGCATCCTAACTTTTGCTCATGGACCGACGTCCTCACCAGTGTTCGTGGTCCCCCATGACCACAGGGGGATGATGTTAGTTCACGCGCATGACCTCCCGTCCGCAGGACACAAGGGAGATAACGCCACGCTGAAAGCATTAAAACAATAGTTCTTTTATATGAAGGATTCAGATGTCAAAACACACTTTAATACAATTTGATGTTTATTTGACTATATATATATATGATACAATAACTGTTGGAAATTATTTCTGACATTTAAATGAAGGCTTTGTTCACACCTGGAGTTTTATGGAAATTAACATGACCGTAAAAATTGCTTGTTAGCAGGAATGAACAGATAAATTACTCTGTGCTTAACCAAACCAAAACTAGATGCAATGTAGAACAATTGGAATTTTCAGCAAGGCAGATTAATCATGCAAGTTTAACTCAAAGACGTTTTATTGTTCAGTGAAAATTTGTTTTGAGATTTAAGGAAAAAATACTGAACTGAGTTAATACAAATTTGATTCAAATCTAAATTCTTGGACACCAGAGTCAAACTTCAGAGTATAGATCAGCTGTTCCTACCAGGAGTCGTCTTCGAACGGCCCCCTTAAGATACCAGATGTTTGACTCTTTCTGCTGAGATGAGCTTAGATGTAAAAGATGGAAATTCCTTCATATCCCTGACATCAACGTGCTGAGTTGGGTTACAGGCTCTAATGGTCAACTGGAGTGTCTCCTTGAGTTCTGGACAGCTGTTAACTCTTGATGATAACTGCAAGTGTCTGTCACCAATATGGTCTGGAAGGAGTACAATCATTTCTCTAATTTCTCCAGTTAGAATGGTAAATCTGACTGTACAGGATTTGGAAACTTAGGAGCAGTACATATTTGGTTGCTTATATAGATTTAGTTGGTGTCCCAGATGAATACAAATTAGTGGATCCAGTCGCTGCTGGCTTTGAATCTTTGATTCCTTATGTTACAGGTAATAAAAATGTGGCATAAATTAATTTCATTCATTTTAATATTCAGAGGTCTAACAATTTAACAAGAGACGCACTAGAGGGCGCTCAACAAACAACAACAACTTGCAGCTACATCTTTATTGGCATATCAAACTAGATTGGCTGTAATGGACCAGTTTTAGGATCAGAAACAGCACCAGAACTCAGGAGTAGTTTAAAGGTTTTATTTTTTTAACCGCTTCTGGTGGAGGCTTGAGTCCAGACTGTGGTCCAATCTATTAACAGGAGAGACAGGTTAGTGACTGCACATGAAGTTTGAAAAGCGATGGCTAAGCAAAAACAGTCACCAACCTTCTCAATTGGTAGCAGGACAGGAGGAGAATCCATGGACTGGGTGATGTCACTTATGCAGAGTGATCTGCAGCAGGAAAGCAGGATGTCCAGATCTCGTGGTCCAGTGAGGGTAGCGGGGGGGGGGGGGGGGGGTCGTCAAGAGCCAGGAATACAAAAACAAGCAAAGCATGCCGAGAAGGGTGATCCAAAAAACGTGGTCGAGAAAGAGCAAGCAAGGATCATATTACCATGGTCAGAAAATTATAGAGGTGTCCAGTCAGGAGCAAGGCAAAAGCGAAGAGTCAGGAGACGAAGCAGGGTTCAAGATCAGGAATCAAGGTCGAGGAGAATGCTGGAGAATTTACTGGCTAGAGAGCTTTCAATAATCTGGCACTGAGGAGAGTGAGAGTGGAGCTTCTTAATGGCTTGAGATCATTATCTGAGGAGTTAGCTGAAAGTTCTGGAGTTGAGAATCCCTTCAGTGACTGGTTCATATCAACTTTTGGAAGATGGAGGGCTGTCATAATTACAGCTATGATTACAATACTTGCAGTTGGGGTTATGTTGATTTTTTGTGGATGTTGTTGTGTTCCTTGTGTGAGACATTTGTGTTTTAGGTGCATAAGTAGGGCAGTTGATGATAGATTCCCTCAGCCACCAGCTTATAGCATACAGGTAGCAGAAGTTTTACCCCTTACAGGTGTCTATGAAGATGAGGACGAGGATGAAGATGCTTGACTTTACTACGTTCCTGCAGTGTCCCTATTTCAAATTGTTCGCTAAGGATAAAACATGCCAGAAATATATATTCCATACACTAAAGGCGTGAGATTGATAGAAGGGACAAACAGTTGCTTTCGTTTTGCTTTTTATTACCTTTTTTATTACAGTTTTTTAAGAATATAAGCTTTGACAATTACAGTATATTCTAGTAAGTTAGCTTCTGGTTTTTGTGTTACTAATCAGTGATGGTAGTTATTTTTATACAGTTGGGGTTTATAATCTGGTGGGTTACATTAGAATTAGGAAGAATAAGGGGTGGAAATGTTAGAGTTTTCCATTGTGTACACCGTAGTTATAATTACAATGACACATCGTTTTCTTACAGATATTACATATAGGATTTTTTGTTGACATGATATTTATCATGTCAAAAGGGGAATTGAAATATATTTCTATCAGTATTATATTTTGTTATGTTACTGAAAGTTGTGTACACCTACGGTCTGTAGTATAAATGCACATTAAACCGATGCAGAACCTTTATTTCCGGGTTTTTGTTTCTGGAAGGAAGGAGTTTTCGTTACACGCTTGCACTCTGCAACAAGCCTGACACTTGATTGTTCACATCAATGATGGAAGTATTACTGGCTGAGAGGCTGGTCACGTGGTAAGAGTAGGCTGTCCTATGAGCGGATATGACGACACCAAGGGGTGTGACCAGTTTCTGAAGAAAAATGTGGTGCGCTCTGTTAACGGGGCGGTGTTAAGAACGAGTGCCGGTTCGTTCTTCCCGGATTGGTTTTGATCGGAGGGAAAGGTCAGGCTTCCTTCAGGTTTAACGACATTTATTTTCACAAACAGATGTATGCACAGAATACAAGCAGATCTGGAGAAGCGGACCCAGTATGACATGAGCCGGTTCTGAAAAACAAAGAAAAAAGTGCCTCCTTATAACACCTGGGGGCCTCCCCCTGGGAGATATTTTGACCTTCTGCACAGGAAGACCAAAATTCACCTCCTCAGGCAGGCAGAGGTACTTCTATGACTCAATGTACAAGGTTATCTCTTGGCGCCTCCAAATGGTGAGAGTTTTCTAAGAGGCCCTACTACACTCCTAAGGTTATCTTCAAATGAGGCTGAACCGCCCTGCTGGTGCAATTAACAGAGGTTCCTGGTTCACAGCTGCATACACTATTATTTTTTCATAAAATATACATACTACAGAACTTTCTATTTTCACATTACTAATAAAAATAGACAGAAGAAATGTATTATGAATATTTCATAATACTGTGTAAATACAAAATACTCCGAAAAAAAAGACAAAAGAAAATGTTTTTTTAAGAATTACACTGTCAAAATATAGACATTTATCAAAGGTTATCATGTGAAAATGTGATTTAAATTTGATTCATGTCATTGACATGTCAAACTATTTTTAACAATTTCCACAAAAGCAACTTTTACATCTTCACATTGGTCTTTATATGGATGCTTACATAAAATAACATATTGTATGACCGAAAAAATAAATACATCAATAAATTAAGCACTTAGCATTCTTTGAAGAAATGCTTATCACTCTCTCCCTTTCAGGCGAGACTTTTAAACTAACATTATCTTATAAAGATAAATGACAGAATGGTATTCATTTTGGTCAAACCTCAAAAATACCGTGAAATATAACAAGATGTCATGCTCAGAGTGTGTGTTGGGATGGCTCTTCTACCACACCAAATTTTAGCTCAGTAGCTGTAGAATTGAATTAGTTACATACATTTTGTTTTGGCTAATACTGATAAGTTGTGGCTACCATCTTGAATTTACTTCCAAATTAAATTAATTGTGGATGCACACCTGATTATAATTAATATATTTGCAATCCATCCTTTGGTTCATGAGATATTTTGCCAACAGACAAAGAAGATTAATTTGAATAGTTAATGCTAAAGTTTGAAGAAACAGTTTTTATTTGTATATATTTACACTTTTTTATGAATAGCATTTAGACTATGTGTACAGACATGGATCTAAATTTCAGTTCAATAGCTGTTGATTCCACTGAATAATGTGTACTATCACCATCATTCAATGATTGATCAGTATTTTTACTTTGGAAATAATGATTTGAAAAAATGTTCATAAGTCAGTTGAGTCTGAGGATCAAGATCAGATTAAAAGTGAACATTTGTTCATGAACTAGCATCAGCTTGTTCTGTCATAACCAGACCAAACACTCTCATCTCCTGGAGTGAAGACTCTTAACTGTCTTACCAGATAGATGTTGTATGACCAGCTGTCACTTAGTCTTTCTGAATGACTCTAGAGGTGGATCAGTCCTCATCAGGACCACAGCGAGGAGGCAGGCTGATGCCCAAAGTCCACTAATGATCAGTGGGTGGACATTTTGTCCAAGGTTACCCAAGGTTATTGTGATGACATCTAATGGAGTCAGGAGTTGAAGGGTGATGTAGCATATATGAGTTATTTTTTAAATGGGACATTTTTTAAGTTACAAAAAGTTCCTGTTAACTTTCACTTTCTAGATTTTTTTACTGCAGAACTTTACAAAACAAATCCACAAAATGTACAATTTAAACTTAGCTAAAACAAGATATGAGGAAAGATGAAAGTAGCTGGGACCAGGGTGGAAGACGAAGAGTATTCAAAGACTGAGCAGTGAATAATGTCATAAATAAAGAACAAGTGGTGGCAAATTTAGCCTGTAACTTAAAGTACAAGTACACACAAAGCAGGGTGTAGTCCTTCAGTCCAGGCAGGCATCACTGGTTCTCAACACACGTGCATCCGACAGACAACCTGTGGGGACACCTACACCAGAAGTCATGAGAGCCGTTGCGTACCCTTTCATAGACTGAAACCTCCAAGTATATTGGCTTTGGGATCATGTCCTTCACTGTACATGTTGTGCACACGGCCTCCATGAGGATGTTCCCCCATCTGTCATTTTCAGATTTAGGTCTAAAATAAAATGTGGAGAAAAAAAAGTTAAAATGGAGACAAAATGTCAGATATGAGCATTTTTTTTTTGCCAGGTTTCAACCTTTGACATATATTCTAAAGAGTGGGAGGCAAAAGTTGAGGCCACCATGTACAAGCGCCCCTAGTCAACTCACTGAATGCAGTACAATTTTAAAGTCCCACCCCTCCATATGAAGGAATGTGCCTAACGAAATAATAAAACAAAAACAAAGTACACTTTAATACTTTAATAGTACTACACAGTGTGTGCTATCACCAAGTCACGGTAATAAACAACAACAACAAACAGATTTATTACCAAAGCACAACTGAAATAATTTAATGGAAATAACACTTGCATAAAGTGTGTTGGAATTTTGGAGATAAGGAGTGTTTTAAGATGGCAGCGATGCTCTTGAGTTCTAAAGCCTTTTGCTTTCACCTGACTACTTTCCATGTCAGTCACGTCCTTATTTTCTTCAGGCTGACAGAACTGTGACACTTACTGAAGGACTTTGGCCCCAGTACTTATTGAATGAACCTAAACATCAGTATTTGTACCTTTGCTCCAGTTTCCAGGGTGCAACTGATGAATGCCCCAGGTCAGACACGTGTCTGAAGTATTGCGTTTCATATTGGATTGCGTGTGTGCAGCCCGGGGAACACCCAGCAGCGCTGCTTACTGATCCCATCAGTCCAAAAAACACCTGAAGAGACATGTGCCCTTTTAGAATCTGCTCTCCATTCAGCCTTATTAAAAAAAAAAACATTTAAATCTTAAAAGCATTTATTACCCAGATTATAATTGATACTCACCAGAAAAGCAATGAAGTGCATCCTGATGCAGAGCAAAGCAGATGCAGCTAAAGCAGCAGCTGGTCCTGTGACCGTGTGCCTGTCTGCATGAGCGCAGGCTGTTTATACTCCGTCAGCTGTGATGAAACACAACATTTGCATGCTGACGAATGAGCGGAGGTGTGCTGTGGAGCCATTTCAAGATTCTTTGTTGTGACAGTTCCTGTTCCACGTGATGTTTTGATTTTACATCTGTATTAGAGCTTGGAAGGGATTTCAAAGTTGTAAACGTGATGTGCTGACGGCTTATTTTCAGGACAATTCCTCTAATGTTTGCACACAAGAAGCAGTTTAGCGTTTAATCCAAAAGCTGCTTTAAGTTCACAAAATTATAAATGAGTTTCTAAAAGATTAACTCATGTCCTGGATCCAAATATTTACATGTCACAATATATTTTGATTTCTATAAAGACTTTTAACCTTTCATAAGAGCTCATATATGACTGTTAATTAATAAACACAAAGATGAGATATTCTTTGATTTCATATTAATAAATATATTTATTAAAATTAAGTTATATTATTTATATTGACTGAGGGACGTTCATGCATGTTAAAGTATTGTGTAACACTTGGAAAGGTTACTGGTGTGGCAGGGGGACACTGGGATTCCACGATACACATGACGTTTCTAACAAATGTGATCAAGGGAAACTCAAATGAACGCCCACACCCTGAGACAACCCTGTCTGTGGGTGGGAACAAACAAGCTGAAACAAATCTGCTGCCCTCTCTGTCAAACATTCAGGGGGTTTTTAGACTCGGGATTATTATAGTATTATTATTTTGCTCTATTTAAACTCTGCTGTATAATGAAACCAGTGAAAGTTTAAATAAACCAGAGAAATAACATTTTCTGTGAAAATGCAAAGTGAATACCAGGTTCTGAATACCTTTGCTGAATTGAGCTAAAAAGCCAAATGTGAGTTAAATATTTCTAAATGTTTATTAAAATATTTAAAGAAAAACAATGAAGCAGCAGAAAGATGGGAAAAAAATACATGACATAAAAAGACTAAAGAGTCTAAATAAGATCTCTTAGAAAGACACACGAGTAAAAAAACTCATAAGAAGACAAAAGGAAGCACAAAGAAATAAAAACAGCCAGAATGCTGAAGCAGATTTACAAAAAGAACCTGGATTTTTTTTTTGGAAGTGATTATTTCACAATGAATTTCTACAGAAACTTCTATTTTAATAAAGTTAAATGTTTTGAAAAGTGGGCAGCACGGTGGCGCAACTGACAGAGCTGCTGCCTCTCAGCGAGCAGGTCCCCGGTTCAAACCCCGGTCCAGGGGTCTTTCTGGGTGGAGTTTGCATGTTCTCTCCGTGCATGCGAGGGTTTTCTCTGGGTATGCTGGTTTCCTCCCACAGACCAAAAACATGCATGTAATTGATTGGTAACTCTGAATTGTCCCTAGGTGAGAGTGAGAGAGTGAATGTTTGTTTGTCTCGTTTGTCTCTATGTGGCCCTGTGATGGACTGGAGACATTTCTAGGTGTCCCCTGCCTCTCGCACAGTGACTGCTGGACATGGGCACCAGTGACCACTGTGACCCAAAAAGGAAGAAGCGGTAAAAGATAACAGATGGATGGATGGAAGATAATGCATTCATTAGATTCATGTTAATATAAAAATATATAAAAATTAAGTCATTTTATTTATATTGACTGAGGGACGTTCATGCATGTTAAAGTATTGTGTAACACTTGGAAAGTTTACTGGTGTGGCAGGGGGACACTGGGATTCCACGATACACATGACGTTTCTAACAAATGTGATCAAGGGAAACTCAAATGAACGCCCACACCCTGAGACAACCCTGTCTGTGGGTGGGAACAAACAAGCTGAAACAAATCTGCTGCCCTCTCTGTCAAACATTCAGGGGGTTTTTAGACTCGGGATTATTATAGTATTATTATTTTGCTCTATTTAAACTCTGCTGTATAATTAAACCAGTGAAAGTTTAAATAAACCAGAGAAATAACATTTTCTGTGAAAATGCAAAGTGAATCCTGTTCTGTCTGATCATTTTTTAACAACCTTTGAGTTTACATTAAATGACTACACAGTCACTGAGAGTAAATTTCATGTCAGCAGGTGCTTATCAGAAAATGCTGTAACCAAATTTAAACAATCTCTTCCATCAATGTTTTCCTCTGTCTTGCAGAGTAATGCATCAGAGAACAGAGACTTAGATCATCTAGTTGATCATCTTACAACTTCAATACAAACTTCACTTGATAAAATTTCTCCACTAAAAAAGAAAGTAATCAATCAGAGGAAACTGGCTCCTTGGTTCAATTCTGAGTTACGTACTTTAAAGCAGCATCTAGAAACCAGGAGAGAAAATGGTGCTCTACTAATGTTGAAGAATTTTATTTAACTTGTAAAGATAGTCTGCTAACATATAAAAAAGCTCTCCGTAAAGCTAGAACTTTATATTACTCATCTTTAATAGAGGAGAATAAAAATAACCCTAGGTTTCTGTTTAGTACTATTGCTAGACTAATTAAAAGTCCCATTTCTGTTGAACCATGTATCCCTACAACTATAAGTAGTGATGACTTCATGAGATTCTTTATAAATAAAATTATTTCCATTAGAGAGAAAATTCAAACCATCCTTCCTTCTACTATCTCTAGTCCCCTGTCAAATGAAGCAACTTTAAAAATTTCACTAGAGCCTGATTTATGTTTGGACAGTTTTTGTCCTGTTGAGCTCTGAATTGTCAAAACTAATAATCTCATCCAAACCATCCACATGTCTGCTAGATCCCATCCCAACCAGACTGTTTAAAGAGGTATTTCCACTAATTAATGTCCACATTTTGGATCTACTTAATTTGTCTTTAATGGATGGTTATGTACCACAGCGTTTTAAGGTTTCTGTAATTGAACCTTTACTTAAAAAGTCTGACCTTGATTCAGAAACTCTGGCCAACTATAGATCTATATCTAATCTAACTTTCATCTCAAAAATTCTAGAGAAAATAGTTGCAGGTCAGTTGCGTGAACATCTACAAAGAAATAATCTGTTTGAAGAGTTTCAGTCAGGGTTTAGAGCTCATCATAGCACAGAACCAGCACTAGTAAAAGTCACTAATGATATTCTCATGGCCTCAGACAATGGACTTGTGTCTCTACTGGTCCTGTTAGACCTCAGTGCTGCATTTGATACAGTTGATCACAATATTTTACTACAGAGGCTTGAATATGATATTGGAATTACAGGAAGAGCTCTAAAATGGTTTAAATCATATCTATCTGATAGATTCCAGTTTGTAAATGTAAATAATAAATCTTCTTCATACACCAAAGTTAGTCATGGAGTTCCTCAGGGCTCAGTGCTTAAGCAAATACTCTTTACTTTATATATGCTTCCATTAGGTAAAGTTATTAAACAGCATGGGATACATATTCATTGTTATGCTGATGACACACAATTATATTTGTCCATTAAACCCAATGAATCCAATCAGCTACTTAGACTACAAGCATGTCTTAAAGACATAAAAACCTGGATGACCCTTAATTTTCTCCTGTTGAACAGACAAGACTGAGGTTTTGGTTTTTGGACCTGAGCACCTTAGGAATTAATTTTTCAGTCTTTCTCCCTCCTTAGATGGCATTAATCTGTCCTCCAGCTCTAATGTTAAAAATCTTGGTGTTATTTTTGATCAGGACATGTCTTTTATCCCCCACATTAAAAACATTACTAGAACCTCCTTCTTCCACCTGCGTAATATCACTAACATTAGAAACATCTGATCTAAAGATGATGCAGAAAAACTGGTCCAAGCATTTGTCACGTCTAGACTGGACTATTGCAATGGTTTATTATCTGGGTGTCCAAATACTTCTTTAAAACGTCTTCAGTTGATCCAAAATGCTGCTGCCAGACTCTTAACTGGAGTTACTGGGAGAGATCATATCTCTCCAGTTTTAGCTTCTCTCCATTGGCTCCCTGTCAAATCCAGAATAGAATTCAAAATCTTACTTCTAACCTACAAAGCTCTCAACAACCTAGCTCCATCTTATATTACAGATCTTACTGTTCCATATTTTCCTAACAGAGCACTTCGCTCTCAGACTGCAGGTTTACTTGTGGTTCCTAGAGTTTACAAAAAAAGAATGGGAGGCAGATCTTTCAGTTCTCAGGCTCCTCTCTTGTGGAACCAACTTCCAATCTCTGTCCTTGAGGCTGACACATTATCCAGTTTTAAAACTAGGATTAAGACTTTCCTTTTTGATAAATCCTATAGTTAGTGTCGGCTTGGGTTTCCTGAGCTGTCCCTTAGTTATGCTGCTATAGGCTTAGACTGCTGGAGGACAAACTGACCACAATTTTCACTCTGCTACTGTCTTTACTTACTCTGCTCAACATTGTAGTGAGATTGTAGTGTAAAGTGCTTTGAGTATCGAAATAAGATAGAAAGGCGCTATATAAGTACAGTCCATTTACCATTCTGTGTTCGTCTGTCTCTCCTTCCTGTCCTCTCAACCAGCCGGTCAAAGCAGATGGTCTCTTGTCCTGAGCCTGGTTCTGCTGGAGGTTTCTTCCTGTTAAAGGGAGTTTTTCTTCCCACTGTCTCCACTGTGCTTACTCAGGATGGGAGACTGCAACGAAGCCAAGATTCAGCTTGTCTGCTGGATTCCTTAGATAGAGAACTTTACTAACTGGCTTTTATGTGAATGTTCCTGTAAAGTCCCTGAGACAACTTTGTTGTGATTTGGTGCTTTATAAATAAACTGAATTGAAATTGAATTAAATTGAATTGAATACCAGGTTCTGAATACCTTTGCTGAAATGAGCTAAAAAGCCAAATGTGAGTTAAATATTACTAAATGTTTATTAAAATATTTAAAGAAGAACAATGAAGCAGCAGAATATGTGAAAAAAACCACAATAAGTCATAAAAAGACAAAAGAGTCTAAATAAGATCTCTTAGAAAGACACACGAGTAAAATAACTCATAAGAAGACAAAAGGAAGCACAAAGAAATAAAAACAGCCAGAATGCTGAAGCAGATTTACAAAAAGAACCTGGATTTTTAGGAAGTGATTATTTCACAATGAATTTCTACAGAAACTTCTATTTTAATAACGTTAAATGTTTTGAAAAGTATAAAAGTAACAAAAAGCAAAAATCATATCAGCTCTTTTTTGAATATGCTGAACGTTTTGATATATAAATTATTAAAATATTCCAAAAACATTTCATTAAACTGCAGCTTCATATTACCCATAACTGTACAGATAAATCATTGACATAACTTCACCAACAAGAAATTAACAAAATATAAAATGAGCAAATACATTAAAACATGACAACATACGAAGACTTAGAGTTTAAAATATACAATGTTGAAGATGCGATTGATACAAATTTTTTCCTGCAATAAAAGACTGAATATTACAATGAAGAACAGTTTAATGACATCAATATAACAAATGGAGCTCTCTCTATTATTCACTTTAATGGTAAAAGTATAACTGCAAATATATCCAAAATAACAGATTATTTAAAACAGCTAAACAGAACCTTTACAATAATAGCACTGTCAGAGACATGGCTCAACGATGAAAACACAACTAATGTTCACATGGAAGGTATGAATTATATCATGTGAACAGAAGCAACAAAAGAGGTGGTGGAGTGGCTCTATTTGTTAAAAATGAAATAAAATGTAAGTTAATTAATGAAATGTCAATAGTTGTTGATAATATCATGGAAATAATAACAATAGAAATAATAAACAAGAATGATAAAAACATATTGATAAGTTGTGTATATCGATCTCCAGGATCAAATATAGAAATATTCACTGATAAAATCGTACAACTATTGGACAAGAGTTTTAATAAAAGCATTTTTTGTGTGGAGACTTTAATATCGACCTGGGAAATAAAACAGATTCAAATAACATCAGTACATTTACAAATTCATTGTATAGTTTAAATCTTTATCCGTTAATATCAAAACCAACAAGAATTACAACTCATAGTGCTACAATAATCGATAATATTTTCACAAATGTAACAAATGGGGATGTGATGGGAGGTATTTTAATGAGTGATTTGAGTGATCACTTACCAGTTTTCATGATTTATAAAAATGATCAAAGCATTACAAAAGAAATTACAACTAAGGAAAAAACAATAAACACATCAAAAAAAGCAATGGACAAATTAAAAGATGATTTACATAAACAAAGCTGGAAAGACGTGTTTGTTGATGATGTGAACAGATCATATGATGAGTTTATGAATACTTTAGGAGCTCTGTATGAAAAGAATTGTGTGCAAAATAATTGTACAAAGAGAAATGTTGTTGATCAACCATGGATGATGAAAGGGTTGAGAAATGCTTGTTAAAAAAAGAATTATTTGTATACATGTTTCTTGAAATTGAGAACACAAGAGGCTGAAGATAAATATAAGAAGTATAAAAATAAATTAGTAGGGATTATAAGGAAACACAAGAAGGAATATTATAGTGATTTATTAAATAAAAGTAATGGTGATATGAAAGCTACATGGCGAGTAATAAATAGTGTTCTGAAAAGTCATAAAGCAAAAACAGGTATTTCACAATATTTTTTGAAGGATGACGATGAAATCCATGATGAAAATGAAATTGTAAATGGATTTAATCATCATTTTGTGAACGTTGGATCAAGCCTTGCAGCTAAAATACCAAAAGTAGACAATAATGTGAACCATTCAGTTATAAGTTGTGACAACAGTATTTTTCTTAATGGAACTGACAAAGAAGAAATAATGAATGTAGTAAAAAATCTTACAGATAAGAGATCAAAAGACTGGGTGGACATGGATATGATGTTTGTAAAGGACATAATGAGTTATGTTATCGAGCCGTTTACATATATTTGTAATTTATCATTTTCAAAAGGAATATTTCCAGACAATATGAAAGTAGCTAAGGTAGTTCCTCTCTTTAAAAATGGTGATAAATGTGTGTTCAATAATTATAGACCAATATCCTTATTACCACAGTTCTCAAAAATTCTAGAAAAACTATTTGTGACCAGATTAGATAAATTTATTACTAAACAAAACATTCTAAGTAGCAGTCAGTATGGGTTTAGAACAAAAAACTCTACATCAATGGCTCTCATGGAAATAATAGAACAAATAACTACTGCTGTCGATCAAAAACAGTATTGTGTTAGTATTTTTGTTGATTTAAAAAAAGCATTCGATACTATTGACCACACTATTCTCCTTGAAAAATTAAATAAATATGGTATAAGAGGACCAGCATTACACTGGGTATCTAGCTATTTAAAAGATAGGAAACAGTTTGTACAAATAAATGGTGTAAGATCTGACCTGTGCAATATCACTTGTGGAGTTCCTCAAGGCTCTGTACTTGGACCAAAGTTATTTATTTTATATGTGAATGACTTAGTGAATGTATCAGGACTCCTCAAATGTGTCCTTTTTGCAGATGACACCACATTTTTTTGTTTGGGTAAAGATGTAAAACGGATGTTGGAATTGATGAAGACAGAATTTGATAAAATACAAACTTGGTTTAAACTTAATAAATTATCATTAAATTTAGATAAAACTAAATACATGATATTTAGTAACAAAAAGAGAACTGTTGATGATCCATTTAAAATTGAGGGTGTTGAGATTTGTAGAGTTAATGAGATGAAATTTTTGGGTGTAATCATTGATGAACAGCTGACATGGAAAAATCACATCAATTCTGTAAGAACAAAAATATCTAAATCTATTGCAGTACTATACAAAGTCAGGGAATTATTAAATGATAAAGCTCTGTACATGTTGTAGAACACAATCATTGTTCCACATTTAATCTATTTCATTGATGTTTGGGGGAAAGCATGTAAAACATTTACAAAACCTATTTTTATTTTACAGAAAAGAGCTGTAAGAATTATCACCAGAAAGCATTACAGTCACCCATCAAGCACATTATTTTATCAACTGAACTTATTGAAGTTCCATGATTTGGTAGATTATAGTATTTTATCAGTTATGTATAGGGCTCAAAATCACACATTACCATTAAATATCCCAAAATTTTTTTATTAAAAGACAAAGTTGTTATAATCTTAAGGGGATAGAGATATTTGTCAAACCAAAATTCAGAAGTAGTCTGAAGGGAAGGTCTACCTCAATCCAAGGAGTTGGATTGTGGAATGGTCTAGAGAGTGATGTGAAAAATGCCAAGTCAATGTGCACATTTAAGAAAAAGATCAAAGCTGAATTGTTAA
>NC_056508.1:3366937-3380214 GCF_014905685.2 Nematolebias whitei | reverse complement strand
ATATATATATATATATATATATATATAAAGTAGCTTAGTGTGTGTTTTGTATTAGAATTAGAAAAATTAAAAAGAGTTATTCATTGTGTTCTGTTACTTGAAAATTATTGTGATTGAAATAATTGTGTGAAAAAGAGGTGCAGATATAATAAGATTTTTTTCTTCTTCTGCTGCCTTTCATTTTAAATCTCTTGTATTTTTTATATTATTATGAAATCGTTTTGTATTTTTTAAAATGAATAAACTTTATACCATACCATAGATAATGGATATGGGCCTCCATCATCACTCTCAACTTTACTGTGGAGGAGGAGCAGCAGGATGCAGGTGAAGGAGTTTCTGGGCCAGAACCTTGATCCACTCTTCCTTCCTCATCCAGCAGGCCTGACTATGATGAGAACAAGAATTTCTAGCTTTGGGTACAAAAGGAAATTGAAGGATACTTGAGTGTGACCCAAAATTTATTGACATGGAAAGTGGATTGGTAGTTGCAACTGCATGGTGAAGGTGTGGTAAAAACTGTGATTCAGTTAGTGGGGATGGGAGGTGATAAGCACAGCAGCAGTGTCAGCATGGCCAGACCCTTCACCCACCTCACCACCAATGTTTGTGAATAGTCAAATCAGAATGAACCTATGGTTTTACACTTGAACACAAGTTTTGGTGAGCCCACTTATACAACTATAGAACTTGCCATTGCCTGCAATGATCATCCGCAATCTGATTGTCACCACCACCACCGAGGCAAAAGGGTTATACAGTAATGTTATTGCCTCTGTGCACGTGTTTTGTTTGTCATGTTAGTAAAATATTTATTTAGTGGTGGGCAAAGCTAACCAAGTTTGCTTCACTAATTTATATTCCTACTAAAGAACTAGCTTCACTAACGCTAAACTGCTAAACAGGTAAAAAGAAATAAAAAAGAGCTGAAGCCAACAGGAAAGCGCCGAGACGACTGTCACGAAGTGTGCATCACATGTCTTCGTCTCCTTTCAGTTCAAGCTGCATTGACAGTGTGCGTAATGGACTCTCTGAGACATGCCCACAACAGACAGGAACAAGTTTATGAATTTTGTTAACAGACTTCAAGTTGAGATCCTTTTTTCAGAACACATTCTTCTCATTTTTGTTATTCATTACATCCAAAAGCTGCTTAAGTTTACAAAATAATAAATGAGTTAAAATCTTAATTCATGCCCTGGATCCAAAAATGTACTTGTCACGATTGTTGTGTTTTATCTTGTTGTAGGTTCATTAATAAACACACTTGCACTTGAAGACAATCTTTTATTAATAGCACGTCATGAACCTGCAGGATCTGGCCGTGTCCCACGATCTAAGAACGACTACAGTGCCCCCTGGTGCACACTCTGATTATTACAACTTAATATACAGTGCCTTGTGAAAGTATTCAGCCTCCTTGAACTTTTCAACCTTTTGCCACATTTCAGGCTTCAAACATAAAGATATTAAATTAAATTTTTTTGTGAAGAATCAACAACAAGTGGGACACAATCGTGAAGTGGAATGAAATTTATTGGATGTATCAAATTTTTTTAACAAATAAAAAACTGAAAAGCGGGGCGTGCAGTATTATTGGGCCCCTTTACTTTCAGAGCAGCAAACTCATTCCAGAAGTTCAGTGAGGATCTATGAATGATCCAATGTTGTCCCAAATGACTCATGATGATAAATAGAATCCACCTGTGTGTAATCAAGTCTCCGTATAAATGCACCTGCTCTGTGAGAGTCTCAGGGTTCTGTTCAAAGCGCAGAGAGCATCATGAAGACCAAGGAACACACCAGGCAGGTCCGATATACTGTTGTGGAGAATTTTAAAGACAGATTTGGATACAAAAAGATTTCTCAAGCTTTAAACATCCCAAGGAGCACTGTGCAAGCAATCATATTGAAATGGAAGGAGTATGAGACCACTGCAAATCTACCAAGACCCGGCCGTCCCTCTAAACTTTCATCTGGAACAAGGAGAAGACTGATCAGAGATGCAGCCAAGAGGCCCATGATCACTCTGGATGAACTGCAGAGATCTACAGCTGAGGTGGGAGAGTCTGTCCATAGGACAACAAATCTGGCCTTTATGGAAGAGTGGCAAGAAGAAAGCCATTTCTCAAAGATATCCATAAAAAGTTTTGTTTAAAGTTTGTCACAAGCACCTGGGAGACACCAAACATGTGGAAGAAGGTGCTCTGGTCACATGAAACCAGAATCCAACTGATTGGCCACAATGCAAAATGATATGTTTGGTGTAAAAGCAACACAGCTCATCACCCTGAACACACCATCCCCACTGTCAAACATGGTGGTGGCAGCATCATGGTTTGGGCCTGCTTTTCATCAGCAGGGACAGGGAAGATGGTCAGAATTGATGGAAGATGGATGGAGCCAAATACAGGACCATTCTGGAAGAAAACCTGTTTGAGTCTGCAAGAGACCTGAGACTGGGACGGAGATTTATCTTCCAACAAGACAATGATCCAAAACATAAAGACACATCTACAATGGAATGGTTCACAAATAAACGTATCCAGGTGTTGGAATGGTCAAGTCAAAGTCCAGACCTGAATCCAATCGAGAACCTGTGGAAAGAGCTGAAGACTGCTGTTCACAAACGCTCTCCATCCAACCTCACTGAGCTCCAGCTGTTCTGCAGGAAGAATGGGCAGAACTTCAGTGTCTCCATGTTCAAAACTGATGGAGACAAACCCCAAGAGACTTGCAGCTGGAACTGCAGCAAGAGGCGGAGCTACAAAGTGTTAACGCAAGGGGGCCCAATAATATTGCACGTCCCACTTTTCAGTTTTTTATTTGTTAAAAAAGTTTGACATATCCAATAAATTTCATTTCACTTCACGATTGTGTCCCACTTGTTGTTGATTCTTCACAAAAAAATTAAATTTTATATCTTTATGTTTGAAGCCTGAAATATAGCAAAAGGATGAAAAGTTCAAGGGGGCCTAATACTTTCGTAAGGCACTGTAGGCACACGCTATCAGCTCCTATCATTACATCTCCCTTCTGAAGAAAAATTAAAATGATCAGTACAACAGAACAACACAAATCATATGATGCCTTTAAACGTGTTCAACGAGTCTCTGAGGTAGTTTTACTGTGCTTGACGATCTTCTCAAACTTTGCTCCTGTGCTTTAGTTTGTACAACAACTGGAAATCTCTCAGGCGCCTGTGTGATTATCTCACTTGCATCCCTCCCATGCTTAGTTGCGTTGGGCTCCTTCAAGATGTCGCAGCAGTTCCTCCTCAGCACAGCACCATCTTCTGTCTGGATTTTGTATAACCTTGGTTGGACTTCAGCCAGAACTGTTGCTTTCCTTGTTCATGTATCGCTGTTGTCTTTTAGGGTGCATTCACACCAGCCCTGTTTAGTCCACTTTAATCGAACTCTAGCTCGTTTTCCTAGAAAGTCCGGCTCGTTTAGGGAGGTGTGAACGCACCATCGAACTCTGTCACGGAACAAAAAGGCGAACTCTGGCCCGGGCTAAAACCTAAGTCTCGGTCCGGTAGAAGAGAACTCCAGCACGGTTCGAGTACAGTGTGAATGTAAACAGACCGGACCCACTCCGCACTCAGTTTAAAGACCTTTGGATACAGTGAGTAATACTCTGTGACTACAATATAGTCCTTTCTGTTTACACAAACAGCTCTGCACCCACCTTCTGATATGGCCCTTCTGAATGTGGTTTTAATGGCTCTGGTGGGTTAATTGCCTGATATTTGAGGCATACTGTACAGCTGGATACTTCATTGGCCACATCCTGGTTGATCCGCGGCCAGTACATTACTTCATGGGCTCTTTTCTTGCATTTCTTGATCCCGAGATGTCCTTTGTGAACCTTTTGCAACATATCTTTTCTCAGGCTTTTACAGATAACTATATTGCTCCCTTTGTAGATGATACCTGATAATTCATCTCTGCAGTTCCAATAATCAGGTACACAGTTCTGTTTTGTACTGGGCCATCCATTTAGGATGATTTGACTGAGATTTTCCATTGTTGCATCTTTCTGTGTTTCTTGTCGTATATGTTCCATCTTTGCATCTATTACAGCCAGCACTCTTGTAATCAAGTTGATATAAGCATCCACATCACTGTATATTTTTCTGTTTGTTTGTTCTTTTGCATTCACTGCTCTAGACAGAGTGTCAGCTGTGAACTTCAGCTTGCCCAGCATGTACTCAACATTAAGTGTGTAGCGCTGCAGCCAGATCATCATTCTTTGCACTCTCAGAGGACAGTAATTCAGTGGCTTTTTGAACAATGTGATCAGAGGCTTATGATCTGTTTTCACCGTTATTGCTTGTCCCGAGATGAAATAGTGAAATCTTTCACAGGCATAGGTTATGCTGAGCAGCTCTTTTTCAATTTGCGCATAACTTGTCTCTGCATCAGTCATCGAACGTGAAGCGTATGCAATAGGTTGCCACTCTTCATATTGTTGTAGCAGAACTGCTCCAAGTCCATTCTGTGATGCATCTGAGGAAATCTTTATAGGTCTTGCTGGATCATAAAACCTCAAAACTGGTTCTTTAGTTAGCAGGTTTCTGAGTTCATTCCAAGATTTTTCATGTTCATGATTCCATTCCCATTCAATTTTCTTTTCAGTCAGATGTCTCAGAGGAGCCATTTTTTCAGACGGGTTCAGGATGAACTTTCCCATGTAGTTTATCATCCCATTAAATCTTTGAACATCTTTTTTGCACTGCGGCCTCTGCATGTTTTTGATCGCTGACACTTTATTAGGGTCTGGTCTCACACCATCACCACTCAGAATATCTCCAACAAATGTTAATTCATTCACTCCGAACTGACACTGGTCTTTATTCAGCTTCAAGTTAGCTTTTCTTGTCACTTCCAGAACATTTTTCAATCTTTGTTCATGCTCTTCTTTTGTGCTGCCCCATACAATGATGTCATCCATCGAAGTGTCTACTCCTTTTAAATGCTCATATATCATGTGAACTGTTTTATGGGGGTCCTGTGATGGACTTGCGACCCATCCAGGGTGTACCCTGCCCCTCGCACAGTGATTGTCGGACATGGGCACCGGCGACCCCCGTGACCCAAAATGGAAGAAGCAGGTAAAAAATAATGGATGGACAGATGGATGTTTTATGGAACACCTCAGGTGCTGAAGCAATGCCAAATGGTAAGCGAAGGAATCTATATCTTCCAAATGGGCTGTTAAATGTGCACAATCTTGAGCTGACATAGTCCAGCTTAAGTTGCCAAAAATCCTGAGGATGCATCTAGCTTGCTGAAGTATTTAGCATTAGCAAACTGACATTATTTCTTCTCGAGTAGGCAGTTTGAAGTGTTCGCTGCAGATTCTGAGCTTTCCATTCTTTTTGTCAACAGCAACAAGGGAACTCACCCATTCAGTTGGTTCATCAGTACTTTTGATGATGTTTAGTCTCTCCATTCCGTCCAACTCCTCTTTTAGTGGCTTTTGAAGAGCAAACAGCACTTTTCTGCAAGGATGAATGACCGGTGGGCATCTTGTATCCACTCCGATTGTATGCTCTCCTTGAAGACACCCTAAGCCCTGGAATAGATCCTCATACTCACTCATCAGTTCATCATAGTATGTTTGTTTTCCACTGTCCACAACAAGCACTCTTTAAACCAAGTTTATTCTTATGCAGGCAGACAGTCCAAGAATATTTTGTACATTTTATGTCACTACTACAAATGTTGGTGGGTACACATTATTTTTGTGGGTCACTTTCACTGTGCATTTACTTTTCACTGGTAATGCTGCTCCAGAGTATCCTCTCACTTTTGTTTTGGTTACATGCAGTTGAGGTCTGGGTTAGATTTTTTTTTTCCACTCAGATTCTGCAATTACATTAGCTTGAGCTCCAGTATCTAGCTTCAATGTAGCATGAGTGTCATTCACCTTCAATGTCATTATCCAATCTTCTTCTTCTGTGTTATTTATCACTACATCAACATAGAATTCATCACTGTCGCTCTCATCCGCAGCATGAATTTTGCTGAGGTTGACTTTTGCAGCATCTAGCATAGTGATTCTTCTTGTTGCAGTTATTACATGTTTTTCCAAAAGTTGGGCACCTTTTGAGAGGATGTTGTGCGTCACATCAACCACATGTCTTTCCTTTTCCATCTCTGTTTGTTATTCTAGATCCCATCTTCTCATCAGTCATTGTCTTCTTCATTACTCTGCTTGTCTCCTGTTTTACAACATTCACACTGCTGCTTTCATTGAATAGTTCTTTTGGTTGTGTTTTCACAGTCTCTGCTGCCCTACACAGAGTTATTGCCTTTTCCAAGTTAAGATCCTGCTCTCTTGAAAGCCTCTCCCTCAGACCATTAACAGGAATCCCACACAAATGTCTAACTTTTATTAAAGACTCTGTTAATCCACCAAACTCACAGGTTTTACTTCTGTTCCTCAGCTTGGTGACATACTGATCCACTGTTTCACCTGGTTTCTGAATGCATGTGAAGAATCTGTGCCTCTCATAAGTCACGTTTCTTTTGGGAATACAGTAATCTTCAAATTTTTCCATTTTCTTATCCAGCTTAAGCTCGTTTGCTTCATCCACAAATGTGAAGTTATAGTAAACCTCCAATGCATCTTCACCAATAACATGCAGGAATAATGATGCTTGAGCTTTTTACATTTTTCTTCGGCACCAATAACAGTTAAATAAAGCTCAAAATGTTGTCTGAATCTTCTCCAGTTCTCTGACACATTACCTGTCAGTTGCAGACTTGGTGGTGGATGTAATCCTTCCATTTTCAGATCGTTTTCATGCTGTGTTTCCAAACAAGGAGCTCGTCTCGTTTTTTTTCCTGCTAGCTTGTTGCCATTGCTTGACTGCTAGGTGGCTAAGTCAGTTAGCGCTCTTCAAAACGCAGCTCACCTTTCAGTAACTCGTCCTCAAGTCCATCTTCTGACACCATGTTGTTTTATCTTGTTGTGGGTTCATTAACAAACGCACTTCTACTTGAAGACGATCTTTTATTAACAGCACGTCATGAACCTGCAGGATCTGGCCTGTCCCACGATCTAAGAACGACTACAGTGCCCCCTGGTGCACACTCTGATTATTACAACTTAACACAGGCACACGTTATCAGCTCCTATCATTACAACAATATATTTTGATTTCTATAAAGTTTTTTTTTTTACTTTCATATGTGCTCATATACGACTCGCAAAGATGACGTAGGGCAGCACGGTGGCACAGTTGGTAGAGCTGCTGCCTCTCAGCGAGCAGGACCCTGGTTCAAATCCCGGTCCAGATAACTATCTGGGTGGAGTTTGTGTGTTCTCTCTGTGAATGTGTGGGTTTTCTCCAGGTCCTCAAGTTTCCTCCCACAGACCAAAAACATGCATGTTAGGCTGATGGTAACTCTAAATTGTCCCTAGGTGAGTGAGAGAGTGAATGGTTGTTTGTCTTGTTTGTCTCTATGTGTCCCTGTGATGGACTGGAGATCTGTCCAGTAGGAGTGTAACAATACAGCAAATTAAATCGATATATCGATTAAATGATTAATGATTCAAATATATTGTGGCAAAACTAAAAAATCAATTTGTATCGTCATCTTTAAAATACACTTTTATTTTGAAATTCCCAATTCATGTCTGTGTCACCTGTAGTGAACTTGACCTAAGGTCAAAACCCTTGACCTTAAGAACCTTGTGGGACAGAAACTGTCATTTCATTGATTTGAATCCAGAAATACAGGTTCACCCATCCTGAGACTTTCTTTCTTGAAAATTCAAGTGAAAGAAAACTCTTTTCTATTATCATTACTGTTTTACAAATGTTTGATAATCAAAGTGTTTTAGTTCAAACATTTTAGATGTTACAGTGAACTAATCAATTTTATTAACTGTAAAACAGTAACAATGATTTTTAGTTGCTTATGCAAAGTATAATTCATGTTAAGGCCTGTTACAGAGTAATTATGCATTTTCTGATTTCTGTCTTTGAATGAGCAGTGTACGTTTGTTCCAAGGTCAGGAGTCGAAGCAGACAAGTGTTGGAACAACTGTCTTGTTTTTAAATCCTCTCAGACGTAAACAGAGAAGTTGGCACCTGTTTCTCCAAACTCGCCCAAACATTTCTCTCGCCTGTCTGGGAAACATCTTCAATCTGTTCCATAACATTCTTGCTGGTTTCTGACTTTCCATAACACCTTACATCACAAAACATACCCCTGTCTGGTTGATATTGACCAATCAGAAACTCCCAAATGAACCGGAAATAGAGCTCTTTAAAATGTCGGTACTTCCTAGTTCTCTCAGTTCTGTGAAGCGGCAGTTCCTGTGAAGTGGCAGTTCTGTGAAGTTGCTGTTGGGTCGCAGTTGCCGTTGGAGTCGGGCTGGAGAGTTTGCAGCTCCAGTCGTTTGGGAGAACAGAAGTCCAGCCATGATAAGGCTCTTCCGAGTTTGGGATTATAACATCTTCCACCTCTGAGTGGGACTTCTGAAGAACCCCACTCATGTGAAGTCCACCCGTTGAGGTGAACTGTTATTGACGAAGTCCCGTCACCACTCCGGATATATCTCTGCCATCCTACGGAGACGCTGAAAGGTAGCGTTAACTGGAGCTCCTCTTCCGCTGATTCATCGTCAGAGAGGTAAATGAGCCTAGTCCACTACTGAGCGTACCGAGGAAAGCTGGGTCGGATGGAGGGTGTCGTCCTGTCAACACTTTTCACTCATACACACCACATTCTCCCTCATCCATCTTTCACTCCCACTAAACTTCATCTTTCCATCTTTAAAAATTCTTCTATCAAGTAGAAATCATTGACAGATATTTTTAGAAATGTCTGAAGCAAAGTTCTCAATCACCGCCGTGTGATTTGATGTCTGCTGTTCTGCTGAAAAGTGAAACAATCGCCGTATTGTTTCTCACTACCTGTAAAGCTGATTAATTATGTTGTTATTTTCATATTTTGCCAAATTAATGTAAATGTTTGATGTTAAACTTTGATTCTGTAAATAAATGACCACGTTCATTTTGATGGGTCAAAGATAAATAACGTCTCACGTCACATTTTATTAAATTCAATGCACGTTTATATTCAGTCCAGAAAAATGAAAGAATCCGTTTTAATCAGGTGAATATCTCAGGACATGTTCATCTACACACCGTTTCGATGCATGACTGCGCTCTGCGACCGCCTCAGCAACATGGCAGATGAGGAAGAAAACACGGATAATGAAGTAAAGCTCTCCTGCTGGATTTAAATCAACTCTGTGGAAATATTTTGGATTCCGACAGAAGAACGACTCAACAGACAAATCTCATGCCGAATGCAACAGGTGCCAGTGAGAGTTAAAATACTCGAGAAACAACTAATTTGACCGTTCACCTGTAGAAGCAACACTGCATTGATAGCCATGTTATGTAAGCTCAATATCTATTTTTGTTTCTTTATAACTGAAAGGTCATTAGGGAACTTTTAAGTTAACTGGTTTACAAGATCCACTTAAACATGAGAAATGTGAGACTATACTGAACAGGTCCTTTATTTATTTTTTCTTCATTAATTAAGAAAAAAATGTTTGTTTTTTTTAAATGCCTGGTGCCTGTAATTTTTTATAGATTTTTTTCTTTTTTCGGCTGCTCTTTCTTCAGGGGTCGCTACAGTGAACTAAGTCGCACGAAGACTTGGCAGTTATTTTTACTGCCGGATGTTCTTCCTTCCTTTCTTCCTGGGTTAAGGGCCTTGCTCAAGGGCCCAGAGTGGGACGAATGAGGGTGGGGGCAGGTGTGGGTGCTTCACCTACCCCACTCACATTTTTGATGTTGTCAGTATCGGGGCTTGAACCGGCGAGCTTCCGATCACAGGCCCACCTTCTCTAACCTCTGCGCCACCACTCCCTGCCTGGTGCCTGTAATAGAAATAAAATGGATGAATCATATTTTAATTGTTTTTGTAAAATTATTTATATGTAAATGAGATGGCCATTTGATATTGCAATATATCGATCACAGATTTGTTAATCGAATAGAATCGAAATTGTGTCGTGACAGACTTTGTGATATCGAGAAAAACTGTATCGTCATACAAACAAATCAATATAATATTGTATCGTGGTAGCGCTAGTGATTTACACCCCTACTGTCCAGGTGTCCCACGCCTCTCGCACAGTTATGGCTGGACTTGGGCAACAGTGACCCCCATGACCCAAAAAGAAAAAAGCGGGTAAAAGATAATGGATGGATGGATGGAAGATGACATATTGAAACTTGAAAAGTTTCCAAGATGGCGCCGGTGTGTAGGGCTGCCCGTCTCTCGCTCTCTGCTTGTATTGTATTTTTGTTATTTTTACAATGGTTTGTGCAGTGTGCCGAGTCATATTTTCAGTATGACCGTCGGGCACTTTTGGAGCTCCGTACATTTGCTGAAATTCCCGCTGAGTTTTTGAACAGCGGCCAGCTCTCTCCCCCACCGGTCCTGTCTGAGATTCCTGCGTTCCTTCTGCGTTGTTAGGAGTGCGCGGGGAACCCAGATGGTATGAGACCCAGAACGAGGCAGACACAGGGGAAATACAAAAGAACAGTGTTTATTATGTACAGTGATATTAAAGTGTCCACAAGTTGCTTCACAGAGGCTCCTGGAAAGAGGGACGACAGGTTAATAGTTGTCCAACGGGGAAGGCCAGAGTGGTTTGTTTTAATGAGCGTTTGTCCTTACAGTCCAAACCCGAAGAGGAGAGCTGGTCCTTCAGTCCAAGGAGAGCGAGCAGCAGAGGGAAATCCAACAAGGGTCCAAAGGGGAACAAGGAAGGCTGGCAACTGGAGGCAAAGAGACACGAGGGATACCTGACAGGCCGAGGGATCCAGGTCAGGCCACGAGGAGAATCCAAAAACACGAAGGAACCAGGAAACTGGAAAAAAGAGCAGAAGGTGAACAAATTCTTTTCACCTAAACATTTCTACCTCAACATTACTATACCATGAGAGGTGATATGCTCCAGCTTTGAATCACACCGGACTGCAGCCTTAAGTAGATGGAGAGGCTCATCAGGCTGATGGCCGCCAGGTGTTGGTAATCAGCGGCCATCAGCAAGGCAGGCTGCAGGCAGTGGGACCCTTACATGTTCATTACTCAAAACCGCAATCATGGGTAAGACTGCCGACCTGACTGCTGTCCAGAAGGCCATCATTGACACCCTCAAGCAAGAGGGTAAGACACAGAAAGAAATTGCTGAACGAATAGGCTGTTCCCAGAGTGCTATATCAAGGCACATCAGTGGGAAGTCTGTGGGAAGGGAAAAGTGTGGCAGAAAACGCTGCACAACGAGAAGAGGTGACCGGACCCTGAGGAGGATTGTGGAGAAGGGCCGATTCCAGACCTTGGGGGACCTGCGGAAGCAGTGGACTGAGTCTGGAGTAGAAACATCCAGAGCCACCATGCACAGGTGTGTGCAGGAAATGGGCTATAGGTGCCGCATTCCCCAGGTCAAGCCACTTTTGAACCAGAAACAGCGGCAGAAGCGCCTGACCTGGGCTACAGAGAAGCAGCACTGGACTGTTGCTCAGTGGTCCAAAGTACTTTTTTCGGATGAAAGCAAATTTTGCATGTCATTCGGAAATCAAGGTGCCAGAGTCTGGAGGAAGACTGGGGAGAAGGAAATGCCAAAATGCCAAAAGTCCAGTGTGAAGCACCCACAGTCAGTGATGGTCTGGGGTGCCATGTCAGCTGCTGGTGTTGGTCCACTGTGTTTTATCAAGGGCAGGGTCAATGCAGCTAGCTATCAGGAGATTTTGGAGCACTTCATGCTTCCATCTGCTGAAAAGCTTTATGGAGATGAAGATTTCATTTTTCAGCACGACCTGGCACCTGCTCACAGTGCCAAAACCACTGGTAAATGGTTTACTGACCATGGTATTACTGTGCTCAATTGGCCTGCCTACTCTCCTGACCTGAACCCCATAGAGAACCTTTGGGATATTGTGAAGAGAAAGTTGAGAGACGCAAGACCCAACACTCTGGATGAGCTTAAGGCCGCTATCGAAGCATCCTGGGCCTCCATAACACCTCAGCAGTGCCACAGGCTGATTGCCTCCATGCCACGTCGCATTGAAGCAGTCATTCATGCAAAAGGATTCCCGACCAAGTATTGAGTGCATAACTGAACATGATTATTTGAAGGTTGGCGTTTTTTGTATTAAAAACACTTGTCTTTCATTGGTGGGATGAAATATGCTAATTTTTTGGGACAGGCATTTTGGGTTTTCATGAGCTGTATGCCATAATCATCAGTATTAAAACAATTAAAGACCTGAAATATTTTAGTTGGTGTGCAATGAATGTGAAATATATGAAAGTTTCATTTTTATCATTACATTATGGAAAATAATGACCTTTAAAACAATATGCTAATTTTTTTAGAAGGACCTGTACAAGATCATTTTTTGCTGATTTTACTTGTGTTTCTGATTTTATAAGTTTTTATCTTCAATGTGAATTGTTTTGCTATTGACACATGTGTAATGATCAACGCTATGAATTTTCGCCTGAGGTAAAATGCTGAGGTGTTTCTTGTTTTTATTAAATACAATTGCAGGGACTGTTGAGGTGTGAACAGCTCTCATCTGGACTCAGGAGGGGAGGAGAGTAGAAAATTTATATTTAAACATTTGAATTATTCATTACAAGTTACATAAATAAATAACATGTATACTATTCATGTTAAAGCAACACTGATTAACACATGCATGTTAGGTTTTGAGGCACAGGGCCTCCTAAGCAAAGTTGGGCTTCTTTTGCTGTGGACGTCTGGTGACCTACAAAGGTATTTGCCTCGTTAAATAGAAGTTACATTCAAACACACACACACATATACATATATATATATATATATATATATATATATATATATATATATATATACATGCACAGATTAATTGACAGATAAATGGATCCACCTTTAAATTATGGACAGTTTTAAATGGTAAAACAAGCCGACATTAACTATGGGTGTCAAGACTCGAGGAACCCAGATGGAGCGAAACCAGAAAAGACAAGACTTGATTAGAAAAAGTAGTGATATTTATTATTTACAGTGTCTATTTACAGTGAGTCATCTCTTGGAGATCCTGGGGAAAAAGAGTTGAATCAGTGGAATCCAATTGTAATTTTTAGTAATCTTGTTTTGTCCTTCTTACAGATGGTGAAGCAGGAGTTTAACGTGGATGTGAGTCACCAGAGATGGTCCAAAGGAAGGCGGACAATGCAGGGAGGACT
>NC_056508.1:3345234-3356937 GCF_014905685.2 Nematolebias whitei | reverse complement strand
TTTGTTTTTTTGAATGTCCAGAGGACCAGATTTAACTTTCTTGGATTTTTCTACCTGGATTATTGAGCATGCATCAGGATATAAGGAGTAGTTCACATTCAACCAGAGGAAAGTGATTAATTGCTTGCTTATCTGGCTGTATTGAACTGGGAGTTTTTTTATGCAGGGGAACCTCTTCGGGGACCCCCGCCCAGGGGGACTTAAGATATTTCTTATTTAGACTGGTCCTATGGTTTTGATTTGCTCAGAGACGAGATTATAATGAAATTATGACCCGGTTCTGACTGGGTTAAACTCGGCTAGTAGCTATCAAGAGAGTCTCCCTGGGATTTCAATATAAGTCAAATAGTTTAATCTGCTTGCCAAATCACATAGAAAGGCTTTGAAGCACTGTCTCATATTTTTCCTAACACGTTAGTCCACATAACACCACACTTAGCCATGCCCCCTCATACACTGATAGGCTGAGCTCCGCTTCTGCGTAAGGAGGAGTCGAAGGACCCCATAAATTAGTAATGACACGGGACTTCGAGGCTCTTCTGGGTCTGTGAACGCGTCACAGTCCGGAGAGTCCAGCGTTGTAAAACTGCAATCTTCTCCTGCCTTTTCTAATATAATTGATAAAACTTAATTGATGTCTCATTGATTTATTGATAGTATGAGTTGACACTTCTGAGAGAGATAGAATCAGAGGAAGCGGTGGGGGCTGGCTGAGGGTCCAGGGACAGAAAGGAAGCCTGAGGCCCACAGCTAGCCGTAGCTAGCTGCTGTGACTGACGACCCGCAGTCAGCTCCCAAAACGCAACAATACGGAATGACCACTGGTCTGGGTCTAGTTTTCTCCTTTTCACCTGATGGCTGACTGGCGTCCTGTTTGGGTTTCTTCTCTGCTTTCAGGAAGGCCCAGTTAGGATATCCACATTGCTCTAGAGCCTGTCTTGTGTGGGATTTCTCCTTCTGCCTGGCTCCTGAGTTAGTGGGGATGCTGTCTGCTCTGTGGTACAGAGTCCTGATGACTCCTAACTTGTGCTCCAAAGGGTGACGGGAGTCAAACTGCAAATACTGGTCTGTGTAGGTGGGTTTGCGGTACACCTCAGTTTGCAAATGTCCTCTATCAGAGACTGAGACCTCACAGTCCAAGAAAGCCAACTTGCCATTTTTTACATCTTCTCGTGTGAACTTGATGTATTTATCCACAGAGTTGATGTGGTCAGTAAAATGTTGGACTTCCTGAGATTTATTTTTAACCCAGTTGTCGTCAACATACCTGAACCAATGACTTGGTGGTGTCCCTGAAAAGGACGTCAAGGCTCTCTTTTCTACCTCCTCCATGTACAGGTTGGCAACAATAGGAGACACATGGGGAGCAATATTATAGGCAGAAACATGAGTGTGCTATGGGGTCTCCACCTGTTTGAGCTGATACCAAACTGGTGTGAGGCATTGTCCTTGGTCCATGCGCACCTTGGCTTGTTGAATCTGGGAGTCCTCATCATCCATATCCTCCAGGGCCAGCTGTTCATAGTGTTTTTGAACAGATTCCTCCTTACCCACTGGGTTGGTCAAGTCAAGTCAGATTTATTTATAGAGCACATTTAAAACAGAAACTGTTACCAAAGTGCTTAACAAAAATATCACATCATCAAATAAAAAGTAGCAAGATATATTTACAGCACATGGAATAAAAATATAAAACCAAAAACAATTAGAAACAATGAAATACTAAATCAGATCACGTTGTGTCAAAAGTCAAAGAAATAATAACAAAAAGCATAAACTCAGTCAGAAACAATGAAATACCAAATCAGATCCGATGACCTTGTGTTAAATAGGAATAATAACAAAAGCATAAACAGAATCAGCATCAATGAAAAACCAGATCTAAAGCTGATCACCCTGTGTTCAATGCCAGTGAGTACAGATGTGTTTTTAGGAGAGATTTAAAAGCAGAGACTGAGGTGGCCTGTCGAATGTTGATGGACAGATTGTTCCAGAGTTTAGGGCCCACGACTGAAAACGCTCGATCTCCTCTGAGCTTCAGCTGGTTTTTGGTACGGCCAAAAGCAGATGGTCTGATGATCTCGAAGCCCGAGAAGGAGCATAAAGATGAAGAAGGTCGGAGAGATATGATGGTGCAAGGCCGTTAATGCACTTGAATGTCAGAAGGAGAATTTTAAAATCAACTCTGACACGTACAGGAAGCCAGTGAAGAGAGGACAGAACTGGAGTAATGTGCTCAAACCTGTGAGTTCCTGTTAGTAGCCGAGCTGCAGCATTTTGTACGAGCTGGAGACGTGAAAGTGAAGCCTGATCAACCCCAACATAAAGCGAGTTACAGTAGTCCAGCCAGGTTGTAATAAATGCATGGACTAGTTTTTCAAGGTCAGATCTGGACAGAACGGACTTAAGCTTTGCTATTTGCCTTAGCTGAAAGAAGCTTTTTTGTAGAACAGAGTTGATCTGTTTATTAAACTTAAAGTCCGAGTCTAACACTACCCCGAGATTGGTAACCGACTGCTTTAGAGGTGGCTGAAGGGAGTGTAGGTTTACAGGATCAGTGACAGTGGTAGAGCTTGGGTTAAACACAATGACCTCAGTCTTCTGATCATTAAAGCTCAAGAAGTTTGCAGCCATCCAAGTCTTGATGTCATCAAGACATTTTAGCAAAGGATGGATGGAGCAGGAACTGTTTGGTTTTAAAGGCAGATAAATCTGAGAATCATCGGCGTAACAGTGAAACAAAATACCATGTTTCCTCAGGATTGACCCCAAGGGGAGCAGATACAATGAGAACAGAAGGGGTCCAAGAATGGAGCCTTGTGGGACCCCACAGGAAAGAGGGACAGAAGCAGAAAAATGATTGTCAAAGTTAACACAGAAACTCCTGTCACCCAGATACAAACGGAACCATTCTAGCACCACCCCTGTAATCCCAACCCAGTGTTCTAGCCGTGACATAAGGATGCTGTGATCAACAGTGTCAAATGCAGCCAAATGGTTGGTGATGACATGACCCAGCCACAGCCTTTTAGCTGCTTCACAGTCAGTTGAGCTGACAATCATTGGCCACATGATGTAGTCTTCATTACTCTCCTCTGGTCTTTTCTCTCTTACCAGGGTTTTCAGTTTTTTACACTCATGATAAATCTCAGCATCTGAGCTGGGGGCTTGGCATTGATTTGCCTGTTCAGGCTCAGAGGCTGACTGGTGTTCATAGGACGACTGGTGTGGCTCAATCGGGAGCTGTTCTTCCTCTTCTTCGGCTGATATCTCATCTTTGAGTTTCTTTTCTGTTTCTTGAGCATATTTGTAAGCAGTTTTCTTAATTCTTCTCAACATTATGTTGTGTGCTATTCCCAAATAAGCTGATCTAAATTTACTGGTCATAGGCTGGCAAGTTGCCAAGGTTGGAAAGGCGGGCATCATTAAAATATTAGCACATTCCCAAAAGGTGACTTTAACAGTTGGTTCCATTCATATCCTGATGCTCAATAATCCAGGTAGAAAAATCTAAAAAAGTTAACTCTGGTCCTCTGGACATTTGTTCAGGGATGAAGATGTTCACGACAGAGAGGAACGATGGTTTGAGAGAGGAGTAAAGGAAGCCATCTTTGTGAAAAGAAATCGTCCATCATTAAACAGGGGTGGAGGCCTCCGGGTTCAACTGTCCCCCTCTTACAATGCTGTGATTGCTAGTATCACTCAGCCCTCTGTGAACAGTAAACAGCCATCAGTGTGCTAATGATCCATTGTTAGGCTGATGGTCCTTCTGGACCATGTGAGCAGCTGGTTTTGGTTGTCAGCAGCAAACTGGTTGATCCACTCTGATAAGGTGCTATTTATAAGACTGAGCTGAATACAGCACCTCAGACTGAGGAAGTCTTTTGGATGAGAGACGAAACGTTTCTACATTTTCTTTGTTGTTTTGTTTTGTTTTTAATGTCCAGAGGACCAGATGTAACTTTTTTTAGATTATGGAAGGACTCTTGTGATTTCTGATCTTATCATGTTAATTGTAGATTATGATTGTTAGTTTTCTAAATGTTGTCTTATCCCTTATATCAGACATCTCTGAATAAGAGCAGTTGATGAGAGTTTCTCAGTTATAAACCTAGTCAACGGAGTAGTGTATTTTTTTCCTTACAGATTACCTGTGGTGGCGATGACAATGAGGACAAAGATGGACCAGCCTGCCTCTCCAATATCCCTGGAACGCCCCAAATTATACATAAATTGCCAAGGATAAAACATGCCAACATACAACTTGCATACACTAGAGGCATGAGATTTATGGAAAGGAAAGTTTAGGAGTTTATTTTCTTAAAAGTGTGAGCTCTGATGAGTAAATTGTATTTTAGCAAATTTCCTTATCTGTGTTAGGTAATATTATTGTTAGTTTAGTATTAGGATTTATATTGTTTAGAAGTGTTAATTTAGGCCTAGGATGGTTGCTAATGATAAGGGATGGGAATTGTTAGTGTTTTCCACTGTACATTTAATTGTAATTACATGACAGTTTTTTTTTTTACAGAAATATCACATATAGGATTTTTGTTAACATGATTTTTATCATGTCAAAAGGGGGAATTAAAATATAATTTCATCAGATTATATTAACTTAATTAAATGTCTAGATAAATGTATCCTGTTTTCTTTATTTAGAATGATGTGATAAAACACAATCTGATTCTGTTTCCGGTAGGAACTGTAATTTTTATTTACATGCTTACAACTCCCAACATTCATGCTCCCACCCATTATAGAACATAAGATGGCGAGATATTATTGGTTGAAAGCTGGGTCACGTGATAGAGTAGGGCTTCCCATTTGTCGATGATGGCGACTCCTCCTGGGAGGTGTGGCCGAGCTCTGAAGAAGATGGGTTTCCTGTTTACACTCGGCGCCATTGTTTTTGACCGCATGGTGGAGTTACAATGGCCATGGGCTGGTGATCTTTGTACTTTACATGTGGGTAAAATAAACCTTCTGAAATGGATGATGAGTGCTCCTCTTCTCCCTGCTTCAGATCAGACATTAATTTAACAATTGCATAAAAACGATTAATAAACAGGTGTGCATCGTTTGACTGGTCTTGGAGAGTAGATTGATGTAAGTTTTGTGTGAGTGGGGCAAATTATGTAAAATATATTATTTTTTTGTTTCTGAAGAGTTACTGCCTTGGGTAATTTGTTGACGGTCCCTAAGCGAATCATTACGTCTCTGAGTAGGGTTAGACTGAGCGCGGCTGACCGAAATCAGACTGCCTAAAGCGGATTGATGAGAGCAACACACCGCTGAAGCCACGGAGCTCAAATATCCAACGTCCAACGTAAAACTAACTTTACTGCGGTTTCGAAAGCTTGTTTTCATCTTCTGTGCATTTTGTCGTATTTCCAAAACACTGTAGTGCAATTTTATTTTACACTTGTTATAAACAACCGTGATCTTTTAAGCTCTGTCTTCCCCTGGAACATTGTAGGATCTGAAATGATTTTTAAAGACAAATGAGCGGGATGAATTGCGCTTTCCCCCTGCTACATGCTAGCAAACTCCATTCAGATAAAGGGAGCTAGCTAACTAGCTTTGCTTTATGGTGGCCTGCACGGCCCAATTCAGCAGCGACCGAGCAGAAACGTAATGCGATATGCATTATGCTTGGGAGTAGGAGCGGAAAAAAAACAACTTTAAACGCATTTTTAAATCAATTTATGGGCTTTTAGAATCAATTCAGAATCGCCAGGACTAAGAATCTAGATTCTTTTTTAAAAAATCTATTTTTTTTCTGAACCCCTAATACAAACATGAAATAAACTAGAGCTGGGCGATATCTCGATATTTTTAAAATATCGATATAACTTTTCCCTCAATATAAATCGAGATTATTTCGATATAAACAATGTGGTTCTACTAGAAAATCCGCCTGCTCTGCTGTCTTCTTCTCCCACATGGCCCCCCTCCTCTCACTCACTCCTAACTCAACCCATACCCACACGCTCTCCCCCTGCTTCTCTCCAGGTGGAGCGACTGCCTGCGGCGCGTAGCAGCCACAACAACAAAAACAAAAATGGAGAGTGCTGTGGCTGGAGGCCACTAATGGTGTTCAAAACAGCTGATACAGGCCACCTTAGTTCAAAAGATTTATTGGACAACAAATTACAAGTATTCAGAGTTCATAAAAACAATTACATGTATGCATACAGGAGCATTTACCAAAACCGACCTGATCAGATGAGTTCACCCAGCAAATGCTGCTCTTTCCCTGTCGTGTCTGGACCTTATCACAGATTTGAGCAATCGGGCTCTCTGATTGGTTTAAACAACCCGTTGCCATGGTTACGGGGCTCTTCTGCTTTGCCAGATATGCCCTTCAGGTTACATTCCATAGATAAAGAATTTTATGGCTCCCTGAAATCGGTTCTTTGTTTTAGCTCTGTTTCAGTTAACTTGATTATACCATAATGATACCAAATGATCTTGAGTTAAAATTGTTTCTTTCTAGGAATAATTAATAACTATTAATTATTAACTAACTCATGTTTATGTGTTCTTAATTTATCCCCTTTTGTACTTTTGTTTTTGTTTAGTTGAAGTCACCCTGCCCCCACATCTAGTAGCATTCTGTTGTAGCTTACTGTGACGATTAAACCTGTGTCCTCTCATCTAAACCGACCCTGTATCAAACAATTATTAAACGATTAAATGTTAATTGTTATTATTAAGAGAGAACCTGAGGGATTTTACTTAGTCAAACTATATTAAGTTTAAATTAAAGAAATGTGTTCTAGCTTTATTTATGTTAATCAGTCTGCTATCTGGCATGATTTGATTGCTTGTAATATATCAAATGTGAACTTGTAAAATTATCATTAGCTAATATAAGATTATATGTAAAGGTAAAATAGTTAGAATTAGTAATCATTTTCTATAAATATAGTTCAACCCTGGAAGAAAGACACGCACATACTTTGTATAACATGACATTTGAATGCTTGATAGGAAATATAAAAAGGTATAAAAATATGAAATCCAACAATCCCTCTTTTGATCTCCCCATATTCATGGGAGATCACCCCTTTTTGGATTTGTCCATACGGAAGTGAATTACACTGCCACCGCACCCAAACTTACTCCAACCCTCCAGGGGTCCTGGACCAGACCCCTTGTTCAAACCCTTCAAAACCTGTAAAAAATACCAAATGCATAAACCTTTATAAAAAATACAAAAACTATAACACTCCTAGTAAGAGATAAATGCCCAACACACTAAAATAAGTAAAACTCTACCCTAATACCAAAATTGACCTCCTGTTAAACCACCTTTAAAATACCTCGTGGTATTTTAGAATGATGAAATGCCCAATTGAATGGAGTAAAATTTTGAATAGTTAAGAGTTTCCAATTGAATCCACGACCCTTCTCTGGTTGTTTTTCAGAATGACTGAAAGGAAAGACAAGACACTCATATTAAACAGGAAAAAGACAACACCCTCAATTTAAACAGGACTATCTAGCAGGTCTTCAGTTCTTGAGCTTGCGGTGGGAGGCCTTGTTCGTCCACAAGGGTCCTTTTGGTGCTCGGCGGGATTCGGCCCGTGGAGATATCTTCATGTAAAGTCCTCAGAACCTTTATCAGTCTGATCAGACATTCTAAATGACGTGTGTGTGCATTGGGACAAAACTAAAATCAGTTTGACGCGTCTTCTGTTCTTCACGGTCAGGGCTGGTAATCTTCCGTCCTTACCCGTTCCACCTGACTGACCGACTTAGGCAGAGCGGAGACTTCTTTCTCCACGTTTGCTACTGCCTTTTCCTACCAGAACAAAGGGGCAAAGAGTGAGCTCCCACGAAGGTCCTGTCACCTCCTCCAGGTGTAGCGGGGAGCTGTCCTCCTGATGTTTCCAGCATATCAGCCTCCATCTTGTCCATTGATCGATTCAGCTCCTCTGCAGGGGCACACTGGTTGTGGTCGTAACAGGTGTCACTCTCCTTCTGGAGACCGATGGCGTGTGATGTTCTCTCCACCACATGGTGGGGTCCTATCCCTCTTTTCAGCAGGACCCAGTCCGGTGTGATGGTCCATAGTCAATCTCCTCGGTCAGAGATTCTCCCTCCTGATGAGAAAAGCTGGACACCAAAGCTTGCGAATTGTTAAACACCCTGCATGGCCTTTTGCTTATTTTATCTGTGGGATCCATGACCCATTTGTGGGCCTGGTCAAAAAACTGACTGTTGTTACTTCCTAGTGAGTAAAACCTGTTTCTTAAGTATTGGACACCCTGATGGTTATTATTGCTACAGCTAGTGTGTACTCTTGTAGTGAACTAAGCCTCAGGTCAAAACCTGACCCTGAAGACCTTCATGGGACAGAAACTGTTATTTCATTGATTTGAATCTAGAAATACAAATTAGCTCATCCAGAGACTTTCTATTTGTATCCTGAACTAATCAGTTGAAAGAACACTCTCTTTTTATATTGTCATTACAATTTTTACAAATGTCTTGATAATCAAAAGTGTGCTTAGTTCAAACCATTTTAAATGTTGAAGTGAACTACTCATTTTAAATCAACTGTGAAACAGTATTAATGATTTTTTAATCCTCATTCAAAGTAGAAATCATTTAAATGTCTATGTTACAAAGTAATTATGCATTTTGATCTTCTCTCTGAAATGAGAAGGAGTGATGTCGGTCAAAAGTCGGAGACAGTCGCAAACAAGTTTATTGGAACGAACTGTCATGTTTTTAAACCTCTCAGACAGAAACAGAGAAGCTGGCACCTGTACTCTGTCATTTCTCCAAAACATTTCTCTGTCTGCTCCTAAACATTTCTCTGTCTGTTCCTAAACATCTCACTGTTTTTCTGACTCGTAGTAACCCTCTTACGTCACTAAAACCACACCCCTGTTGGTTCTTTCAACTAATCAGGACTTCCCAAATGGGACCGGAAACAGAACTCTTTAAAAGTCGACACTTCCTAGTTCCAGTCAGTTCTACACTTGAACCAAAGTTCTGGGAGCACAGGAGAACAGAAGTTCTGGGAGATGATCCGAGGTTCTGAGAGCAGAAGTGATCCGAAGTTCTGGGAGCACAGGAGAACAGAAGTTCCGAACAGCAGAACAAAAGTTCAGAAGTGCTGGAGTTAGTTGGGAGTTCTTCCGAGTCTAGTTGGGATTATGGAATCTTCCACATCTGAGTGGAACCTCTGACGGACTCACAGCTCATGTGAGTCCACCCGTGAGGTGAGCGTGTTGTTGAACGGAGTACCGTCACTACCTCGGACGATTCTCAGCCATCCTAAGGAGACGCTGAAAGGTATCGTTGAAATGGAACTCCGTACCGGAGCTGGCCTATCTTCTGCAAAGGTAACGAGTCGCTTCACTACCGAGTGCACCGAGGCTGAGCCGGGTTCGGATGGAGGGTGCCGTTCTTCGTCAACACATTTTCCCTCATCCATCTTTTTCCTCTATTTAAACTCCTTCATTTCCCATCTTTAAAACTCTTCTATCTTGCCAGTAAAAGATAAGCTAAGCCTGCAGACATTAATTTAAGACCTAAGGATATGTCTGTTGTTTTCAGTTGCAAGTGAGAAATCATGGCCGTATGATTTCTCATTGTAAAGCTCATTAATTAAACTGTTATTGTAATCAGTCAGAATAATCAAGTGTATGATGTTAAATTTTGATTCTGTTAATAAATGACCACATTCATTTTGATGGGTCAAAGAAAATTAACGTCTCACGTCACTGATTAGACCATCTCTGTCACATATCTGTCAAGTAGCTCGAAAAAGAGAGAACCCGTTATTAAATATTGATTGTAGTGAAGCTAACTGAAGCTAACCGACCCTAGCTCACTACACTCTTACACTGTAATGTTATAATAAAACAGAGCTTGTAAAACTGAAATAAAATGCTATTCTTACATGCATCTATACACTTGAAACTGAAATGAGGTACATATTGGACTTCTCCAGGGATACCTGTGTTCTCTCGTCTCGTCTTTCACCCTTCCAAACCTTTGCAGTCAACAGGTCTACCTACAATAAGCAAAGTTAAACATACACAACAACACCCTGCAATAAGCAATCCCCCACGCCGGCCTCCCTCCTCCTGGAGCCTGTGGAAGTAACTTCATTAAATCGCTTGCGCCAACAGCATCAATCAAAATACAATATAACCTTAAAAGTTTAAACAACTGACATATACCCTGTGGAAACAAGAGGGCTTTAATCTTCCCTCCAGGTACCTGTCTGTGCTAGAGAGGGGAAGAAAGAGCAAGGAAGGAAAAGAGAGAGAAAAAATGTGGTTAAAATACTTTGTTCATGAAACCTTTTATTAGCCCAATTAAACTATTTAACTATTTTGAACACCATTAAGAGCAAGCAAGTCACAGAACTGGTGAGCAGGAAAAAAAATAACGGCTCTGTTATTTGGAGATGGTTCGGATTTGTCAGATGTGCAACAGAAAAATGACGAAAATAAGTCCCAATGAAAATGTTCAAGCACAGTGAACCTTTTAGTGGAGTGTGAAGCGTGTGTTAAACTTGGTGCTGGAGCTCCAGCTGTGAAGCTTCCTTCCCTGAGACAAACTACGGTACGAAACTCTTTTACCTGTGCTGTCTTATGAGAGGTGACGTGAATAAAACAGCGTCTTATCATAGCACTAAAGATACAGTCCTTAGCCGCTAACAAGGTGGCTGTTAGCCGCTAAGGACTGTATCTTTAGTGCTATGATAAGACGCTGTTTTATTAATGTGGCGCTAACTCCTCTCACTCTTAACACTTGAAAGTCTGTGGACAGTAGTTCTGTTTCTGCCCGTCTGTGCAGTCAACTTCATGCAGCCTCCCCCTCCTTCTCCCTCACAAGCAGCCCCTCACTGCTGCAGTTCACACACTCTTACTAACATAGTGAAGGCGGTGCAGCTGGGGAGGATTATTATTTAATATATGTAAAAAAAAACAAAAGTTAAAGCAAACTTTAATGTATGTAAATAATTTATTTTTTAGACATTTATTTTGTACAGTGATAACTGTTAATAAATGTGCCTGTATGACAACTGGAACAAAGCTTTGACTCAAATACATTTTTGTTATTTTATGGAAAGAAAAAATATTGATATATATATCGTATATCGCCATTTTTCTTAAAATATCGAGATATTAATTTTGGTTCATATGGCCCAGCCCTAAAATAAACCCAAAAAAACTTCTTCTTTTTTAAAGTACAAACAGACACACAGTTGTGCCTCTTATGCTTATACAAGTTAAGCTTGTTGCTTTTTAAAGTGCTTTATTAAGTTGGAGCTATATTTCAAAGTCACTTCATTGTCAAAAACTGTAATATGTACAGGACGTACACAGGATTGAAATTACATTACTCTCAGACCCCGGTGCAACAATAACCATTTAACATTAAAACATTTAATAAACATAAGCATAAAATGAAATAATAAAAGCATGATACTGTCTTAAATTGTACTATAGCAGTATGATTTTTTTTTTAAAAGTATATCTATAAAAATAAAATGAAATGAAAGTCCTGACGTTGATATTTGTAATGAGTGACAAAGCAGCATGTGAAGTGAATGTACATAGTGTATATGAAGTCCTTGATATTGGTGTAGGTAAAGTGACATATGCAGTAAGGCTAGTAAAAAATATATATATCAGCGGTAGTGTAATATAAGCAGCAGTGTGAATATAA
>NC_056508.1:3340349-3344834 GCF_014905685.2 Nematolebias whitei | reverse complement strand
TATGTATGTATGTATGTATGTATGTATGTATGTATGTATGTATGTTTCATTTTTTCATTTAGCCTTTATGAATTCATTCTTCTTCTGCTGCCTTTCATTTTATTTCTGTGATTGTATATCTTTTTTCTTTTCTTTAAATTGTATTATATTTGTTGTTTGGATTAAATGAAATGAATAAATAAAACATACATACATACATACATACATACATACATACATACATACATACATACATACATACATACATACACACATACATACATATCTCAGCGGTAGTGTAATATAAGCAGCAGTGTGAATGAAAACAGTAGTATGAATATAAACAGTAGTGTGAATGTACACAGTATGTATGTATGTATGTATGTATGTATGTATGTATGTATGTATGTATGTATGTATGTATGTTTTATTTATTCATTTCATTTAATCCAAACAACAAATATAATACAATTTAAAGAAAAGAAAAAAGATATACAATCACAGAAATAAAATGAAAGGCAGCAGAAGAAGAATGAATTCATAAAGGCTAAATGAAAAAATGAAAAAATAATATATGCCCCTTGTCCCCAAAATATATTCCAAACAAAATTACTATACAAAAGCAAGATGAATTAATAAAAAAATAAAAAGATAAAAAATAATAAAAAAAACTTAGCTAAAATATAAGATCAACTGTAAACAATTTTTATGAACTCACATTATACTTAATATTTAAAAAAAAAAAAAAAAATTATCATCTTCTTGAATATGTACATAGTTTTGGCATTTTTAATATCAACCTCCAGATCATTCCACAATCTAATACCCTGAGATCTAGTGGATCGCATCTTCAGACTGGTGCGACACCACGGCTTCACAAACATCTCCATCCCCTTAAGATAATAATTACTTTGTCTTTTAACAAATGTCCCTTGAATGTTAGTAGGTAGTATGTTTTTGTTGGCCCCATACATAAACAGTAAGATATTGTAATCAACCAAGTCATAAAATTTTAATATCTTTAGCTGAAGAAACAATATATTTGACGGATGGTTATAATCTTTTCTGGTAATAATTCTTATGGCTCTTTTCTGTAAAATAAAAATTGGATTTGTAATTGTTTTACATGCTTTACCCCAGACTTCAGTACAGTAAATTAAATGTGGAACAATAATGGCATTATACAATAGAAACATTGCTTTATCATTGAATAACTCTCTAACTTTGTACATTACTGCGATCGATTTAGCTATTTTAGTTCTTAAGGTTTTTACGTGAGATCTCCATGTTAGTTTTTCATCAATGATGACACCCAGAAATTTCACCTCATTGACTCTATTAATTTCAATTCCATCGACTCTAAATGGAGTATCAAGCACTTTCTTGTTGTTACTAAAAATCATTTAATTTGTTTTATCAACATTTAAAGATAATTTGTTTAGTTGAAACCAATTTTGTATTTTCACAAATTCTGTTTGTGCCATCTTCAGCATTTGCACAACATTTTCACCCACATAAAGAAAAGTAGTATCATCTGCAAACAAAATACATTTAAAAAATCCAGACACATTTACCAGGTCATTCACATATAAAATAAATAGCTTAGGTCCAAGTATAGAGCCTTGAGGCACTCCACATGTAATATTACAGAATTCAGATTTTACATCATTTATTTGAACAAATTGTTTCCTTTGTTCTAGATAACTAGATACCCACTGCAATGCGTGCCCTCTAATACCATATTTATTTAGTTTTTTGAGAAGAATATTGTGATCAATAGTATCAAATGCTTTCTTTAGATCAACATAAATACTAATACAATATGTTTTTGATCCACAGCAGTCGTTATCTGTTCCATTAAATCCATGAGTGCCATTGACGTAGAATTTTTAGGTCTAAACCCATAATGACTATTACTTAATATATTTTGCTTATTGATAAATTCATCTAATCTAGTGACAAATAATTTCTCTAAAATCTTTGAAAACTGTGTCAACAACGATATTGGCCTGTAATTATTAAACACACGTTTCTCTCCACTCTTATATAATGGTATTACCTTGGCTATTTTCATGTTATTTGGAAATACCCCTGTTGAAAATGATAAATTGCACATATATGTAAATGGCTCAATAACATAACTCATAATATTCTTTACCAGCATCATATCCATGTCCATCCAGTCTTTTGATTTTTTATCTGCAAGATGTTTTACGATAGTCATAATTTCTTTTTTATCAGTTCCCCCAAGAAAAAAACTGTTTGTGTGATCTGTAACCGTATGGTTTACATTTTTATCTATATTTGGGATTGTTGATGCCAGACTTGGGCCAATATTCACAAAATGTTCATTGAATCCATTAGCGATTTCATTTTGGTCATAAATGTCTTTGTCATCTTTTACAAAATATTGTGGAATGCTCGATTTTGTTTTATGATTATTCAGAACACTGTTCATTATTTGCCATTTTGCCCTCATATTACCATTACTTTGGTCTAATAATTCACTGTAATATTTCTTTTTATGCTTTCTTATAATCCCTACCAATTTATTTTTATAATTTTTATATCTCTGTTCTGCTTCGTTTGTTCTTAATTTCAGAAAGTTTGAGTATAAGTAGTTCTTTTTTTTACAAGCATTTCTTAACCCTTTGGTCATCCACGGTTTGTCATCAACACGTTTCTTTGTGTCATTTTCTTGTACACAACTTTTTTCATACAAAGCTCCTAAAATATTCATAAATACATCATATGCTTTGTTTACATCATCAACATATACATCCTTCCAAGTTTGTTTTGTTAAATCTTCTTTTAGTTTATCTAGAGCTTTCTTTGATGTGTTTATTATTTTTTTCATAATTTTATCTACTTTCACATCATGTGGATCTTTTTTATAGATAGTGAAGACTGGTAGGTGGTCACTGACATCCGTGATCAAAATGCCACCCATAAGTTCTTTATTTGTTATATTTGTAAAAATGTTGTCAATTATTGAAGCACTATGGGCAGTAATTCTTGTGGGTTTTGAAATCAATGGATAAAGATTTAAACTGTGCATTGAGTTTATAAATGTTCCGATATTATTTGAGTCTGTTTTATTTCCCAGGTCTATGTTAAAATCTCCACACAAAAAAACTGATTTATTAGAACTTTTTTCCAACATTGTCATGATGTGATTGGTGAATGATTCAATATTTGAATCAAGTGATCGATATACACAACTTATCATTATATTTTTGGAAGTCTCGTTTAATATTTCAACTGTAATCATTTCCATAATGTTATCCACAGCTACTGACAGTTTATTGATCATTTTACATTTAATTTCCTTATTTACAAGTAGAGCTACGCCTCCACCTCGTTTATTGTTTCTGTTCACATGATAAAGTTCATACCCTTCAATATTAACACTTTTTATATTTTCCTCATTTAGCCATGTTTCTGAGACTGCTATTATACTGAAAGTTCTATTTAACTGATTTAAATAATCTGTTATTTTGGATAAATTAGTGTTTATACTTCTACTATTAATATGAATAATGGAGAAGTCATCTTTAGACATTTTAATTTAATTGAATTTTTCTTCATTGTAATACTCACACTCTTTAATTTCAGGAAAAAAGGTTTTATCAATCACATCATCTATATTGTAAATTTTAAAATCTGAGTCTTCGTATGTTGTCATATTTCAATGTATGTGTCCATTTGTCATTTACCATTTTTAGCTTATCTGTTTACCTTATTTAGTTTGTCTGTTTACCTTGTTTGTTTGTCCATTTCTGGACTCATTTGAATCTTTCCAGCTCCTTGAGTTCTTTTATTATTTTAGCATGAGACCCTTCCTGTTCTTTGATCCAAATGTTTCCGTTTCTGGTCCAAGTTGATGATATTTTTTTTTGTTTTTTTAACAGCCTTGCTTCACGTGCAATATCTGCATTTTTTTTTTGTTAAGTTCACAGTAAGTTCACTGTTTACATTCACACTGTGAATGTAAACAGTAGTGTGAATGTAAACAGTAGTGTAAATGTAAACAGTAGTATGAATGTAAACAGTAGTGCAAATGTAAACAATAGTGTGAATGTAAACAATAGTATGAATTGTAAACTATAGTGTGAATGTAAACTATAGTATGAATATAAACAGTACTATGAATACAAACAGTAGTGCAAATGTAAACAGTAGTGTGAATGTAAACAGTAGTGCAAATGTAAACAGTAGTGTGAATGTAAACAGTAGTGCAAATGTAAACAATAGTGTGAATGTAAACAATAGTATGAATTGTAAACAATAGTGTGAATGTAAACTATAGTATGAATATAAACAGTACTATGAATACAAACAGTAGTGCAAATGTAAACAGTAGTGTGAATGTAAACAGTAGTGTGAATGTAAATAGTAGTTTGAATATAAACAGTAGTGCAAATGTAAACAGTAGTGTGAATGTAAACAGTAGTGTGAATGTAAACAGTAGTATGAATATGAACAGTGGTATGAATATAAACAGTA
>NC_056508.1:3326570-3340339 GCF_014905685.2 Nematolebias whitei | reverse complement strand
TGTAAACAGTAGTATGAATATGAACAGTGGTATGAATATAAACAGTAGTATGAATATAAACAGTAGTGCAAATGTAAACAGTAGTGTGAATGTAAACAGTAATGTAAACAGTAGTGCAAATGTAAACAGTAGTGTGAATGTAAACAGTGTGAATGTAAACAGTAGTATGAATATAAACAGTAGTGCAAATGTAAACAATAGTGTGAATGTAAACAGTAGTATGAATATAAACAGTAGTATGAATATAAACAGTAGTGCAAATGTAAACAGTAGTGTGAATGTAAACAGTAGTGCAAATGTAAACAGTAGTGCGAATGTAAACAATAGTGTGAATGTAAACAGTAGTATGAATATAAACAGTAGTGCAAATGTAAACAATAGTGTGAATGTAAACAGTAGTATGAATATAAACAGTAGTATGAATATAAACAGTAGTGCAAATGTAAACAGTAGTGTGAATGTAAACAGTAGTGCAAATGTAAACAGTAGTGTGAATGTAAACAGTAGTATGAATATAAACAGTAGTGCAAATGTAAAATTCAATTCAAATTCAATTCAAAAATACTTTATTAATCCCAGAGGGAAATTATGTGTTGGGTAACTCATCATCCTGGTTTCATTAATGAGTTGTTAGATACTGATGCCTGTGGACAGGAAGGATCTCTTGTAGCGTCTGTCCTACAACGGATTTGAAGAAGCCTCTGACTGAAGACACTTTGTTGTTGTATGACAGTCTGATGAAGAGGATGCTGAGGGTTGTCTATAATGTTCTTCATTTTATGAAGAATCCTTCTTTGAACAATCATCTCCAAAGGTTCTAGAGGAGTCCCCAGAACTGAGGCAGCCTTCTTTATGAGCTTGTTGATCTTTTTTAAGTCTCTTGCTCTGGTGCTGCTCCCCCAGCAGATGATGCAGAAGAGACAGTGCTCTCTACAACAGACTTATAGAAGATATGCAGCATCTTGCTGCAAACACTGAAGAACTTCAGCTTCCTCAAGAAGTACAGTCTGCTCTGTCCCTTCTTGTAGACACTTCACTGATGAGCTTTCTTGATCTCAAGATGGCGCCAGTTACGGCCAGCCGCTTGCCACGTATGCTCTGCTTGTTTTTTGTTGTTTGTTTTGCTTTTTAGTATTTTTTGTTATGATGCCTCTGCTCTGCTCGTCTATGACTGCACAACTCTTCTCAGCCTCCGACATGTTAAGTTGCCACTATCTGGTTCTAGTAATGATTCATCACAGCTACCTCCTCACCTGTCAAACATACCGGACTATCTGCGCCGTGAGCCCTGCGCCTTTCAACCTCGGAGACGCCCGAGGAGACGCGGAAAGCGAGGAGGATTTTTGGTGAGAATTAAAGCATATCTGAAAATATCTGGCAACAATTCTGGTCTCTCTCACTATCATACAAGCAACTATCTGTATGAATGGAGACATCGTTGGATTAAATCTGTGACTCCATCCCTTCATTTGGAACATGAGACTTCATACTGGCGACGTGAAAGGAATTCCAAACGTGGCACAATAAACTTGAAAAATCTTGGCCTGCTGGCCCGCGCACCTGCTGCGGGCATCAAGGATCAGACTCTCCGAGTAGCCTTGCTGAATACAAGGTCCCTAACCAACAAGACTTTTATTCTGAATGACTTTTTTACCTCCAAAAAACTGGATTTTATGTTCTTGACAGAAACTTGGCTTCATGTTGGTGAGTCGGCTCCTTTTTCTGAACTTCTCCCTCCTGACTGCACTTTCTTCAGCTCTCCTCGGACCACCGGTAAAGGAGGTGGATTAGCCTCTGTTTTTAAATCCAGTTTTAAATGTCGGCTGATCCCCACTCATTTTTACCAGAGTTTTGAACTTCAGATGGTGGAGATAAACTTCTCTCCTCTTTTACTCTGCGCTACAATCTACCGGCCACCGAAACACAGCAAAGATTTTATTAAAGATTTTACTGATTTTATGACGGGACTTATGCTACGATACGACAGCTTTTTAATAATTGGTGATTTTAATTTGCATGTGTGCTGTGAGGCTGGACCTCTGGTCAGAGATTTTCTGAACATTATTGACTCTTTTAATCTCACACAGTCCGTCACGGGTGCAACTCATGAAAAAGGACACACACTGGATCTGGTCCTGTCTTATGGGATAAATGTGTCATCTGTGGAAATCTGTGGAGCTCTTTTATCTGACCATCTACCGGTTCTGTTCACTGCGGTGGTCTCTGGCAGGAAGGAATGGGCTGGACCATCTGTGCGTTCTGCACGCGCAATTAATTCAAACACCGCGCTGCGCTTCTCCGCAGGCTTTAATGACTCTGTCTCCTGCAACCCTCAGTTCTGCTCTGTGTCCAACGTGGACGAGCTTACTGATCTTTTTAGTTCTGTGTGCACTGACATTCTGAACTCTGTTGCTCCTCTAAAAACCAAAAAGAGGAAGTCATGTCAGCCGTGGCTGTGCGAATCCACCCGCGCGCTCAGACGCCAGTGCAGACGAGCAGAAAGGAAATGGAGTAAAGACAGACTGCAGGTCTCCCTGGACATCTTTAAAGACAGCTTGATAAATTATCAGAGAGCTGTTAAAGCTGCTTTTTTATCTAACGTAGTTTCAAACAACAGTCACAGACCTCGGGTTCTTTTTAATGTTTTTAACTGTTGTAAATCCTTGTGATGCTGCTCATGTTGCTGAATCTCCTGCACTGTGTGAACAGTTTTCTAAGTCTTTTATAGATAAAATCTCTGCTCTGAGACCCTCCTCAACACACCTTTACACAGACCCCTCCTCATTTCCTCCATCCACAGCCTCCTTTGAACAGTTTGAGCCGGTGACTTTAGTTGTTTTAAAGGACATCGTGGACCACATGCAACCTTCTAATTCACCTCTGGACTGTGTTCCCTCTCATCTGTTTAAAGAAGTTTTTAACACTCTTGGTCCATTAGTTCTTGTCCTGATCAACATGTCCCTGTCATCAGGCTGTGTTCCAGCTACTTTTAAACATGCTGTGGTGCAGCCTCTCATAAAGAAGAAAAACCTCGACCCAACACTGCTCTTAAATTACAGACCTATGTCTAAACTGCCTTTTCTGTCGAAAATTTTGGAGAAAGTTGTTTTTAATCAACTTAAGAGGTTTTTAACTGCCAACAGCATTGGTGAAAGATTCCAGTCAGGTTTTAAATCAGGCCATAGCACAGAGACAGCCCTTTTAAGAGTTTTTAATGACCTTCTTTTAACTGTTGATGCAGGAAGCTCTGCTGTTTTAGTGCTTTTAGACCTTTCTGCTGCCTTTGATACTGTGGACCACAACATCTTGTTGTCACGACTGGAGCAGGTGGTCGGTATCAAAGGCACAGTTCTATCCTGGTTTAGATCCTACCTGACTGACAGGAGTTTTTCTGTTCATTTAGGGAAATGTTCTTCATCTCCAGCTCCTCTGATCTGTGGGGTCCCTCAAGGGTCTATTTTAGGTCCATTGCTTTTTAATCTTTACATGTTGCCTTTGGGGTCCATTTTAAAAAAACACAACATCCCTTTTCACTGCTTTGCTGATGATACTCAGTTATATCTTCCGATTGAGTCAGACAGGGTCACTTCACTGGATCCACTCTTGAACTGTCTAAATGATGTTAAAGTCTGGTTAAAACTAAATTTTCTGAATCTAAATGAAAATAAAACGGAAGTCATCAGCTTTGGTAAATGTAATACCCTTAATGTGCTTGGCCCCTTGGCTTCATACAGCCACTCCAATGTCAGGAATCTGGGAGTTATTTTTGACAGTGCTTTTAAATTTGATAAACAGATAAATACAGTTGTGAAATCCAGTTTCTTCCAGCTAAGACTCATTGCCAAGGTGAAGTCTTGTCTCCCTTTCAGAGACCTTGAAAAGGTGATTCACGCTTTTATCACATCTCATTTGGACTATTGTAATTCATTGTATGTTGGTTTAGACAAATCATCTTTGCATTGTTTACAGTCTGTCCAGAACGCAGCAGCTCGTCTTTTAACAGCAACTAAAAACATGAACACATAACCCCTGTCCTGGCTTCTCTCCACTGGCTTCCTGTCCACTTCCGAATTGATTTTAAGATTTTATTGCTTGTTTTTAAAGTCTTAAAAGGTCTGGCCCCGTCATATTTATGTGATCTCATTAACATTTACACTCCAGTAAGAGCACTCCGGTCTACCAACCAGTTCCTCTTAGATGTCCCCAGATCCAAACTGAAGTCCAGAGGTGATCGGGCTTTTGCGGTTGCTGCTCCAAAACTGTGGAACAGTTTACCTGAGAATTTAAAGACCGCTCAGACTGTTGAGACTTTTAAATCTTTGCTCAAGACTCATCTGTATTCCTTGGCATTTCATCCACGCAGAGTCTGAGAACAAGTTGAGCTGATTTTATTGTTGTTGCGTGTTGTTTTTATTGTCAACTTATGTTTTTGAGTGGCACTAGATGCATTTTTACTCTTTTTTAATTTTTTTAATCTGTCTTAACTGTAAAGCACTTTGGTCAGCTTTTGTTGTTTTTATGTGCTATATAAATAAATTGACATTGACATTCACTGTTGCATTTCCAGTCCAGTCTGTTGTCCAGGTGAACTCCAAGGTATTTATACTTCTCCACCACCTCCACTTTTTCTCCCATGATGAAAATAGGGTTGGACCTGTTCCTGATTCTCCTGAAATCTACAATCATCTCCTTTGTTTTGTTCACATTCAAGATGAGATGATTGTTTCCACACCATGCCACAAGCGGTCCATCAGTTCCCTGTACTCAGCTTCTTGTCCATCTCTGATCCACCCGACCACTGCAGAGTCATCTGAATATTTCTGCAGATGACAGGAGTCTGTTTTATATTGGAAATCTGAGGTGTACAGAGTGATATAAATATAATGTTTATGTGTATGAATGTAAACAGTAGTGCAAATGTAAACAGTAGTGTGAATGTTCATTCATTCAAGGATAATGCCAGCCATCTAAACAGCTGCATCTTTAGTACTTTTCAGCAGCATGTGAACTATGTGACGAAGTCCGCACTCCAGAGGGGGCTGCAGAAAGCAGCTTATGCTTTGAACGCATCAAGGAATCTACAGAGTGAAGTTTCTCCATTTTCAGCACAACAAGCATTTTTCTCACCCATTACAAGTTCTAGTTGTGAATAATTAAACAACTCAGAGCACTTCAGGGTTTTTTTCTTCACACAAACTTCATGCTGCTGCGTCTCCTGACAAATCCAGTTCATCGTTGTAAGTGGATGGAAAATATTTTCTTATGGCTCAACCAGGACAAAATAGAGTTCTAATCAGGAAAAAAAAGACATCTTGAAATCCTGGGAATGAAACCGAGCAGTCATGCTAAAAGGTTGGGAATTCTTTGATTTTGACCTCAAATAAAATTTGTTGTTTAAACAGGATTTTACCATTTGAAATGTTTCTAGATTCCAACCATTCCTCCCTCAAGCCAACAGACCATTTGTTAGTTACTTGCAGATTGGACTACTGCTTGCTTAAGTACAAACCTAAGAAAACTACAGCAATGTTCAACATCTGCCATGAATTTAATGGCACAATTGACTCTTCAGACCAACAATTTTTTTATAAGGGACTTTATTCAACGATAGCAGATATAGATGTTTGGTCCTCTGGTTTAAAAATTAACATTTTTTATTCAGTAATCTTAAAACTTGAAACATTCAGACGTGACACCAGTGATGACCCTGCATTACAAACTGAAAGACAGATTATTTGCAAAAAGAAAAACTGGTCAGTAATTAAAGTCACCACAGAGTTTCTGGGTCTTGTTTCCTCATTTCACAAGTCTTTCCACTTACAGCATTTTGGTTGTAATTCTCAAATTATTTGAATTGAAAGAGAAATCAGTCAAAGCAGAAGGAAGGTCGTCATGACAACCGCTTCAAATGGATTCTAAAAATATCAACTGAAGGCTAATTAATGTCAGGACTTGTGACAATACACAAACAATTATGTGGAAAACTTTCAGCATACAAAACATTTTTAAACTATACGTGAAACATTTTCTCAAACTTTTTGTAAAAGCTCTGAGTGGCTTCAGGTCAGTCCGATAAAGGAGGCACTAGGTCAGAGGTCATACGACACTGACAAAGAGGTTCTTTGAAAAACTAAAAGAATCAGGAATGGCAAAGAAATGTCTGAGTTTACATGTCTTCCTCCTCCTCCTCCTCATAGTATCGGTTTTGTTTGATCATCTCCTCTACAGTAAGCACCTCCTGCTCCTCCTCTTTATCCTTAACCTCCTCGTTGTCCCAGAAGCCCACATCTTGAGATGAGTGTACGATTTCCACCTCAGGGCAGAAGATGGCCATCGGCTCTGCTGGACTCTGACATTTTTTAGACAGCTCTTCCTCTAACACATACCAGTCCTCCTCCATCTGCTCCTCATCTGCTTTACCTCCTGCAGCAGCTTTGGTCTCCCTCTCTATGATGAGCTGGTCTGTCAGGTCCTCCTCTCCAGAGCTGCTGTGTGTGTCCACACAGCTGTCTGATGACTGGCCCCCATGCTGCCGCTCCCTGCTGAAGACTTCAGGACTCATTTGCTCATCGTTCAAAGGAGGACTCTGGTTGCTGCTGCTTTGTGCCGCCAGCGAAAAGGCCAGGCTGCGTTCCTTCAGGGAGGAGCTTTGGCGCAGACAGGGCGAGCCCCGGTCCTGCTCCGGGGAGGAAGATGGAGTCTCCTCCTCTGGGGGCCATTTTGCTCTGATGGGCTTAGTGACAGAGACTCCTTCTGTGGTACTGGTGACCCTGCTTTTGCTGGGTGTGTCTTCCAGCTCCATGCGTGGAGGCCAGGAGATTTTCAACCTACCGGTCACTGCAGGCATGTCAGCTTTCTCTGGTGACCCTTGTCCCAGAGCCTCCATGGTGGCAGTCAGAACGACGACTTTGGCCAGAGTGGAGTCTTCCACACTGGGGCTTTCTTGATCTGAGGGGGAGCTCTGGGCTTTTGGTTTGTTCAGAGAGTTGGACTGTGGTGAGGCGTCCTCACTCTCTTTGCTCTCCCACAGCTCTTTGTGGGGCCGATGGCCAAAACCCTCGTCATAGTTGCCTTTGGCCTTGAAGAGCTGGCTGAAGTGGGGTTTACAGTAGACGTTGTTGTGCAGAGAGGCATAGTTTGCCAAACTGGGAAAGGGTGGGGAGAGAGAACAAGTGACAAACTGTAAAACAGGCTGAAAAAGGCTGATTTCTTTATTGATCCCAACAAACGTCAATCCACAACTTCAAAACATGTTTCTATTTGAATGATCACGAGAACAACTAACCTTTGCTAAAGGTCACTTCCTATTGTTATTGAATAATATATCAAAAATATGATTGTTTAGTTTAGCATTATTAGCCCATTCTAATATAATTATTATGGGGGTTTAATTGGGAGTGTAACAGTACACCTGGGTTTCAGGTCAGTGCATCTGTCAGTATGGAGATCACAATTTGATTCAGTTTTGGATTTAAAAAAAATAATAAAAATTTGCCAATTGCCATTTTCTTTGAGTTTTATATATTTTCACAAAACAGTTTATCCACAAGTAAAGAGAAAAACATTTCTGCTGAGGAGGATCCAATGGTCTTGACTCGGCCCTAATAATGTCAATTCTGTGTATGCATATGTACGTGTGTGTTGTGTGTGTACATATGCATATACATAATCTATATACAGTTGTCTCTGGATTCATGTGATACCTGGCTCTTACTTTTTGGGTACACAATGCGTCTTTTTATGTGTTTTGTTATTGTTGTTGTTCATTTTTTGTTTGTGTTTTTTTTGTCTTCCCTTCTCCCCCAAGTGTCTTGTCTCTCCTACTTGGGAAGATTTCATATATCAGCTAAATCAGGCAGTTCCAAAATATACATATCTCATAAATAAGTCTAATGACTAAACTGAAGTTTATCAGCTGGAATGTAGGTGACATTAACTCACCGGCAAAAAGAACCAAAATCATCTATCATCTCAAAAAATTACAAGCCGATGTACGTTTGCTACAAGAAACCAAACTATCAGACAACAAACATAGGAAATTAAAAATGTAGCATTTTAATCAAATTTACTTTTCTTCATATAATTCCAAAAAACAAGGTGGCTCAATTCTCATTAATAAAGACACACCCCCTAATCCATAAACATACTGTAACGGACTCAGATGGAAGATATATTATTACTAATGGGACAATTAATAATATTAATATAACGATCACAAGCATTTATGGACCAAATGTGGATGACCCCACATTCTATCATAATTTTTTCACATCATTACAGACTTTTTCAACAGCAGCCATTTTTATAGGTGGAGACTTTAACACAGTCATCCACCCAACAATAGACAGCTCAAAAACTCCCACCACACTAAGAACTGGCATTCAACTGAAACCATTAAACAAGGCATGACAGATATTGGCCTTGGCGATACTTGGAGGCTACAAAACCCTTTTACAAGGGAATACGCTTACTTTTCTTCTGTCCACAAACCATTTTCACGAATTGATTATTTTCTTTCTTTGAACATGTTCCGAGGGAGGTGGGGGACATTGAGTCTGAGTGGACCATGTTTCGTGCCTCTATTGTCGAGGCGACTTACCAGAGCTGCGGCCGCAAGGTTGTCGGTGCCTGTCGCGGCGGCAACCCTCGAACCCGATGGTGGACACCGTCGGTGAGGATGCTGTCAGGCTGAAGAAGAAGTCCTATCGGGCCTTTTTGGCCTGTGGGACCCCGGAAGCAGCTGATGGGTACCGGCAGTCCAAGCGACATGTGGCTCGGGTGGTTGCTGAGGCAAAAACTCGGGCATGGGAGGAGTTCGGAGAGGCCATGGAGAATGACTTCCGCACAGCTTCGAGACGATTCTGGTCCACCATCCGGCGTCTCAGGGGGGGAAAGTGGTATGCCACCAACACTGTTTATAGTGGGAGTGGTGTGCTGCTGACCTCAACTCGGGATGTTGTGGGTCGGTGGGCGGAATACTTTGAAGACCTCCTCAATCCCACCGGCACGTCTTCCACTGAGGAAGCGGAGCCTGGGGACTCTGGGTCGGGCCCTCCAATCTCTGGTGCTGAGGTCACCGAGGTGGTTAAAAAGCTCCTCGGTGGCAGGGCCCCAGGGGTGGATGAGATTTGCCCTGAGTTCCTTAAGGCTCTGGATGTTGTAGGGTTGTGTTGGCTTACGCGACTCTGCAATATTGCGTGGACATCGGGGGAAGTTCCCCTGGATTGGCAGACCGGGGTGGTGGTCCCCCATTCAAAAAGGGGGACCGTAGAGTGTGTTCCAACTACAGGGGAATCACGCTCTTAAGCCTCCCTGGTAAGGTCTATTCGGGGGTTCTGGAGAGGAGGGTCCGTCGGATAGTCGAACCTCGGATTCAGGAGGAGCAGTGCGGTTTTCGACCTGGCCGTGGAACACTGGACCAGCTCTACACTCTCAGCAGGGTCCTGGAGGGTGCATGGGAGTTTGCCCAACCAGTCTACATGTGCTTTGTGGACTTGGAGAAGGGCGTTCGACCGCATCCCTCGGGGGGCCCTGTGGGGGGTACTCTGGGAGTATGGGGTACCGGGCCCTTTGATACGGGCTGTTAGGTCCCTGTATGACCGGTGTCAGAGCCTGGTCCGCATCACCGGCAGTAAGTCGGGCTTGTTCCCGGTGAGAGTTAGACTCGCCAAGGTTGCCCTTTGTCACCGATTCTGTTCATAACTCTTATGGACAGAATTTCTAGGCGCAGCCAAGGTGTTGAGGGGATCCGTTTTGGTGGCCTTAGGATTGCGTCTCTGCTTTTTGCAGATGGTGTGGTCTTATTGGCTTCATCAGATCGTGATCTACAGCTTTCGCTGGAGTGGTTCGCAGCCGAATGCGAAGCGGCCGGGATGAAGATCAGTTCCTCCAAATCCGAGACCATGGTCTTGAGCCGGAAAAGGGTAGAGTGCCCTCTTCGGGTCAGGGAGGAGGTCCTACCCCAAGTGGAGGAGTTCAAGTATCTTGGGGTCTTGTTCACGAATGAGGGGAAAAATGGAGCGTGAGATCGATAGGCGGATAGGTGCAGCGTCTGCAGTGAAGTGGGCGCTGTACAGGTCTGTCGTGGTGAAGAGAGAGCTGAGTCAAAAGGCAAAGCTCTCAATTTACCGATCGATCTACGTTCCCACCCTCATCTATGGTCACGAGCTTTAGGTTGTGACCGAAAGAATGAGATCTCGGATACAAGCGGCCGAAATGAGTTTTCTCCGCAGGGTGTCTGGGCTCTCCCTTAGAGACAGGGTGAGAAGCTCGATCATCCGGGAGGGACTCAGAGTAGAGCCGCTGCTTCTCCACGTCGAGAGGAGCCAGTTGAGGTGGCTTGGACATCTGTTTAGGATGCCTTCTGGACGCCTCCCTGGTGAGGTGTTCTGGACACGTCCTACTGGAAGGAGGCCCAGAGGAAGACCCAGGACACGATGGAGGGAGTATGTTTCTCGGCTGGCCTGGGAACGCCTCGGGATTCCCCCGGAAGAGCTGGCCCAAGTGGCTGGGGAGAGGGAAGTCTGGGCCTCCCTACTTAGGCTGCTACCCCCGCGACCCGACCCCGGATAAGCGGAAGAAAATGGATGGATGGATGGATGGATTATTTTCTTACCAGCAACTCTTTGATAACAGATATTTCCAACCCAACTATTCATTCAATCATCATAACGGATCATGCCCCCATCAGTTTCATATTAGACAAGAAAACTGAAACAAAACAGCCAAAGGTGGTGATTCAACACATCTCTACTACAAGACAAAGAATTTGATTTATATTTTAGGAAACAGTGGTCATTATTTATGGAAACAAATGATATAATAAATACATCTCCAACACTTATCTGGGAAACAGCCAAAATAGTATTAAGAGGGAAAATAATTTCTTATTCCTCATTTAAAAAGAAAAGTGAACAAAATTTAGCAAACAATTACATAACTCATGTGCAACTACCCCCCACAGCAGAAACATTAAAGGAAATTAGAGAAACCAAAAATAAACTTGATAACATCATCAGTAAAAAGAAACAATTTATCCTACAAAGACTACGATATAACCCAACAATTTTCAGTCAGGTCATCTGGACAGTTTCTTTTTTTTGTGCCAAAAAGTTTTGCCTTCCATCCAGAAGGCTTCATCTGTCAAGGAAACACATCAGGTCATCTAGACAGTTTCTTTTTTTTGTGTGCTGAAACGTTTCACCTTCCATCCAGAAGGCTTCATCAGTCAAGGAAAAACAACTGATAATTGTTGGTTTGTATACCTGGATTATTGAGCATGGACTTTGTTGGTTTTGAACCATTTTGACACGACTGTCGACGAGGTAGAGGGCCGGCTCCGGAGGAGGGGGCGTGCCAAAGAGACTATCTTAACACCAACATAACTGGTTTGTTCCACTTTGGAGTAAGCTGTTGGGGGAAGAATCAGTTTTGTGTTGTGCGTTTCCTGGACTGATGAAGCCTTCTGGATGGAAGGTGAAATGTTTCAGCAACAAAAAAAGAAACAGTCCAGATGACTGACTGAAAATTGTTGGATTGTATACCTGGATTATTGAGCATGGACTTTGTTGACTACGATATTCAAATTCAAATTCAAAAATACTTTATTAATCCCAGAGGGAAATTATTTTGTTGTTGTAACTCGTTATCCTCATTTCATTAAGAGATGTTATAGATGCTGATGGCTGTAGACAGGAAGGATCTCTTGTAAAGGTCCATTCCACAGTGGATCCTAAGAAACTGGCTGCAGATGCCGTCCGATCCGTCCACCCAGACTCGGCTGACCTCTCAGTTCCCCTGGACTGTAGGACCGCTTGAATGCTGGGCAGAACTCCTCCCAGAGCGATGGCCACTCCTCCCAGAAGTCTGCCGAGCTCCTCATAGCTGTGGACAGCCAACTGTAGGTGCTAAGGGATGATCCTGTTCTTCCGCTGTCGTGAGCCGTGTTTCCAACTTGTTCCAGGATCTCAGTGGTCAGGCACTCGAGCACAGCTGGCAGGTAGATGAGAATGCGTCCATAGAACATCCTTTTCAACTCATTTGAGAGTTGGGGCCATAGTTGAGATATTATTTGAGCTTTTGAGATGTTATTCAGCTGCTGCTGTTGTAGAAAACTGCCTTGTTGCCATGGTTACGCATCATAACAAATGTCCAAAACTAAAAAAAGTTTCAGTAAAAATCCTTCCAGTTGCACAGCATTCTGGAGTATTCGATACCAGAGGAAACAATCATCCAAAAAATGTGATTTACATCCAGAAAAAGAGGAATTAAAGTTTCCAAAAGCAAAATCTGAGAATGAAAGTAACAGAGCTGCTCCAACATGCAGCCACCTTGAGCGGCGCAATTCTAGAATTCATATATAATTAATATAATATATAATATAATATATAATATTAATATATATAATATAATTTATAATATAACCATTATGAACATAATAAATCTGGTAAATATTTAGCAAATCAACTTAAACATAATCACAAAAAATCTCTCACTACTACAATTAAAGACTGCGGGAAATATCACCAATGACCCACAAATAATAAATAACACCTTCAGACAATTTTATCATGACTTACATAACAATAATAAGGAAAATGACTTAAAAGAAATTGATATAATTTTCAATAATATCACACTCCCATCACTAACAAAGAAACAGGCAGAAATCTTACATACATCCACAGAATATGAAAAAGCTCTAAACAAAATGTCAAACAATAAGGCCCCAGGATTAGATGGGTATCCCCTTGAATTTTACAAACATTTCTGGCAGTTGCTGTCACCAATTTTCGTTAAAATGGCAGATGAAATTAAAACAAACAGTTCATCCCATATCACATGAATACAGCACTAATTTCATTACTCCTCAACACTAACAAGGATCCCACTTATTGCTCTAGTTACAGACCTATTTCCTTAATTAACACCAATATTAAATTAATCAGCAAAGCTTTAACAACACGTATTGAATCAGTTATATCATCTCTTGTTCACCCGGATCAAACAGGATTTATTAAAGGCAGTCATTCCTCAAATAATACGCATAGGTTTTTCAACCTCAAACATTTATCCCAACAAAGTAACAATAAAACGACTATTCTCTCACTAGATGCAGAAAAAGCATTTGATAAAGTAAATTGGACATTTCTAATAAAAACATTGGAAAAAAATTGATTTTGGACAGTCATTTATTCAATGGATCAAAACCTTTTGCAATAAACCAAAAGCAGCAGTTATAACAAATAACTTAATCTCAACAAGTTTTACACTCCACAGAGGTACCAGACAAGGATGCCCACTATCACCCTCATTATTTGCACTTTTCATTGACCATTGGCAGCAGCAATCCGTCAAAACATTCATATTGAAGGCATTCATACCAATATAATATAATACATAAAATCAGCTTATATGCAGACGATGTACTACTGTTCCTACAAAACTAACAAATCAATTAAAGAACTAATCAAAGTAATCAATACGTACTCCAGAATTTCAGACTACACAATAAACTGGAACAAGTCTACCACACTGCCGATAAATGGAGTCACCAATTTTTACACATCACATATCCCTCACCTACCCCCATCTACTGGCCAGATCACATACTTAGGCATAAAATTCTCCCCCAAGCTGTCAGAGATGTTCCACCTAAATTTTACCCCTCTATTGAAAACCATAAAAGATGACTTAAAAAGATGGATGACAATACCTCTTTCAATTATAGAACGTATTAACACCATTAAGATGATGATATTACACAAACG
>NC_056508.1:3309895-3326470 GCF_014905685.2 Nematolebias whitei | reverse complement strand
TCTAAGACGTTTGGGCCTATATCATATATATATTTATATATATATATATATGGAGTATAAACTTGTAAACCAACACTGTGTAAATATGGAAGAGATGACTTTTTGATAGTCTTTGAATGAGAGAATTCAGACAAATCTAGACCAAATGCATTTGATTTATGGTCTCGGACAAGCCTCGACCACAGCATTTTGGAAACTAGCAGAGTATAGTGAGTGTTTTGTCACTTTATTTCACTTATTTCACTTATGCAGTGGAGTACATGTTTTTAACACGTACAGTGTGAAAGTAATGCTGTTGTAGAACAGCCTTGCTATGACAATTTTGCCCACTGAATTCAAAAACAACCAAAGCTGTGTAGAACGGAATAGAGATGAAGCAAGTTGTGTGACTGGATAACGGAAAATAGGCAAAAGGTAGCAGTTCAGGTAAAGCTAAATTTTATTTTCTTGTCTAATTCATCACATTTAAAGCAAGTATTCTATAGAGCTTAGATCATAATAAAATTTATGTTAGAATTTTGGACAGAAGATGGGTTTGCACCCTTCAGAAATTTGTTCTGAATTTTTCTGGACTTTAAACATCCTGCTGGTTCAGCTGACTGTTGCTTGTCAGTTTGAGTCTGGCTCACCTGAGGTTGGTGTTGCAGTGCGAGCAGCGGAAGCATGAGATGTGGTAGACATGCTGGTTGGCCACCAGCCTCTCCAGAGGATAAACAGTCTTCATACAGGACACACAGCTCTCCTTCAAAGGCAGATGGAAGCTCTACACACACACACACACACACACACACACACACACACACACACACACACACACACACACACTCATTAACCATCCATGCATAAGAAAGTTGAGGTTCATGTGTGCAATGTGATTATTCTCTGTGTGGACTCACCTTGATAGTCTTTGACTGAGGAGAGTCTTTCGGACCAGTGGCTGAAAGATTACCAGGACCAGAGCCTAAGAAAAGATAAATGCTTTTAAAGAGACAGTGACACAAATTGAACAATAGAGGAAGCCACACACATGTTCAATAAAACACTGACTTTAGCTATATGAAACTTGGAGATCGTTAAAAATATCAAAAGAAATTCAAAATAAGCCGCTCTATCAAAATCCTGTGTCCTGATTTAAAAAAGGCAATTTACAGACAGGGAAAATAAAGTCCACCTTCTTCCAGTTCTAGGGTTTTAAAGAATCAGAACATGAAAAAGATCTGGTTTTAGAATTGTTCTAGAATTGTTCTAGAATTGTTCTAGAATTGCGCTGCTCCAGGTGGCTGCATGTTGGAGCAGTTCTCTTACTTTCATTCTGAGATTTTGCTTTTGGAAACTTTAATTCCTCTTTTTCTGGATGTAAATCACATTTTTTGGATGATCGTTTCCTCTGGTATCAGATGCTAAGCAGCTGGAAGGATTTTTACTGAAACTTTTTTAGTTTTGGACATTTGTCATGAAGCGTAACCATGGCAACAAGGCAGTTTTCTACAACCAACAGCAGCTGATTGACATCTCAAAAGCTCAAATAATATCTCAACTACAGCCCCAAATCTCAAATGAGTTGAAATAATGTTCTGTGGATGCATTCTCATCTACCTGCCAGCTGTGCTCGAGTGCCTGACCACTGAGATCCTGGAACTAGCAGGAAACACGGCTCATGCCAGTGAAAGTACAGGATCGTCCCTCGGCACCTACAGTTGGCTGTCCACAGTGACAAGGAGCTCAGCAGACTGCTGGGAGAAATGGTCATCGCTCTGGGAGGAGTTCTGCCTGGCATTCAGGTGGTTCTACAGCCCAGGGGAACTGAGAGGCCAGCCATGTCTGGGTGGACGGATCAGACGGCATCTGCAGCCAGTTTCTTAGGATCCACTGTGGGATGAACCTTTATAAGAGATCCTTCCTGCCTACAGTCATCAGTATCTACAATGTCTCTTAATGAAATGAGGATCACGAGTTACAACAACAAATAATTTCCCTTTGGGATCAATAAAGTATTTTTGAATTGAATTACACTGAATTGTTTGTATCAGATTCTAAAATTACTCAATTCTAATCGCAAGTGAACAAAAACAAAGTCCAGAAAATTATTTGATAAACAACAACAAAGCCAAGAGGGTAAACCGTGGATGAAACCAAATCCACCTTTGCCATTTCAGATGTTCAGTATGATCCAGGAGCTACTGATCAAATTATCAGCAGGACTTTTGTCATTTTGCTGTTCTGGAGTATACAGTTGTGTTTTAACCAGGGGTGGAAGTAATGAATTACAAATACTCACATTACTGTAATTAAGTAGATTTTTGGGTACTTGAAAGAAATACTCATTAAAGTACTTCTTTCAAGTGTCGCGAACGCACCAATTACCTATGACGTAAGCAAAGGACAACTCTGTAGAGTAGATAGTCATTTATGGACTGAGGATTTGGAGAAAAAGCCAAAATAGAGGCAGAGGACAAACTGTCAACAGAGAAAATGACGAGGTAAAGGCTGAAGACGAATGGGTGTCCAAATACTTCTTTAAAAAGTCTTCAGTTGATCCAAAATGCTGCTGCCAGAGTCTTAACTGGAGTTAGTGGGAGAGATCATCTCTCTCCAGTTTTAGCTTCTCTCCATTGGCTCCTTGTCAAGTTCAGAATTGAATTCAAAATCCTACTTCTAACCTACAAAGCTCTCAACAACCTAGCTCCATCTTATATTCGAGATCTTATTGTTCCATATTTTCTTAAAGCACATCACTCTCAGACTGCAGATTTACTCGCGGTCCCTAGAGTTTCCAAAAGCAGAATGGGAAGCAGATCAGTTATCAGGCTCCTCTTTTGTGGAACCAACTTACAGTTTCTGTCCATGAGGCTGACACATTGTCCAGTTTTAAGACTGGGATTAAGACTTTCCTTTTTGATAAATCCTATAGTTAGTGTTGGCTTGTCATGCTGCTTTAAGCTTAGACTACTAGAGGACAAACTGACCTAATTTCCTTAAATTAATTGTTAAAATTGAATAGTTTTCATTTGATACTATTTCAGTGATTCTTGACCTGCCATTGTGTATCTGTTCCTACCAAACCCAGCCGGTCGTAGCAGATGGCCGCTTGTCCAGAGCCTGGTTACTTCTTACTACTTCTTCTACATATTGGTCTTCAACTAAATCAGAAGATGCTGATACCTCCTTTGCCTCCCCCCTCTGCGTCTCCAGAAGTCAGGTGAGGAAGCAGCTGGAAAGACTGAACCGGAATAAGGCTGCAGGTCCAGATGGTGTCAGTCCCAGAGTCCTGATGGTCTGTACAGAGCAACTCTGTGGGGTTCTTCAGCACCTCTTCAACCTTAGCCTGACCCAGGAGAAGGTTTCAGTGTTGTGGAAAACATCCCGTCTTGTTCCAGTGCCAAAGAAAACGCACCCATCAGTCCTCAATGACTATAGACCTGTTTCCCTGACATCCCACATCATGAAGGTCCTAGAGAGACTTCTGCTGACCCACCTGACTAGACAAACAAGCACATATCAGGACCCACTGCAGTTTGCTTATCAGCGTGGACTTGGAGTTGAAGATGCCATCATACACCTGCTTCAGCAAACTCACTGTCATCTAGAAAAGGCAGACAGCACTGTGAGAGTCATGTTCTTTGATTTCTCCAGTGCATTTAACACAATCCAGCCTGATTTGCTTTGTCAGAAACTCCAGAAGACTCAGGTGGAGGCCTCAACAATCGCCTGGATCAAAGACTACCTGATGGACAGACCACAGTTTGTGAGACTGAAAGGTTGTGTGTCTGACCAGGTGGTCAGTAGCTCAGGAGCACCACAGGGGACTGTACTCTCACCATTCCTTTTCACTCTGTACACCTCAGATTTCCAGTATAAAACAGACTCCTGTCATCTGCAGAAATATTCAGATGACTCTGCAGTGGTCGGGTGGATCAGAGATGGACAAGAAGCTGAGTACAGGGAACTGGTGGACCGCTTTGTGGCATGGTGTGGAAACAATCATCTCATCTTGAATGTGAACAAAACAAAGGAGATGGTTGTAGATTTCAGGAGAATCAGGAACAGGTCCAACCCTATTTCCATCATGGGAGAAGAAGTGGAGGTGGTGGAGAAGTATAAATACCTTGGAGTTCACCTGGACAATAGACTGGACTGGAAATGCAACAGTGAAGCGTCTACAAGAAGGGGCAGAGCAGACTGTACTTCTTGAGGAAGCTGAAGTCCTTCAACGTTTGCAGCAAGATGCTGCGTATCTTCTATAAGTCTGTTGTAGAGAGCGCTGTCTCTTCTGCCATCATCTGCTGGGGGAGCAGCACCAGAGCAAGTGACTTAAAAAAGATCAACAAGCTCATAAGGAAGGCTGGCTCAGTTCTGGGGACTCCTCTAGAACCTTTGGAGATGATTGTTCAAAGAAGGATTCTTCATCAAATGAAGAAGATTATAGACAACCCTCAGCATCCTCTTCATCAGACTGTCATACAACAACAAAGTGTCTTCAGTCAGAGGCTTCTTCAAATCCGTTGTAGGACAGACCGCTACAAGAGATCGTTCCTGCCCACAGCCATCAGCATCTATAACAACTCTTTAATGAAACCAGGATGATGAGTTACCACAACATATAATTTCCCTCTGGGATTAATAAAGTATTTTTGAATTTGAATTGAATTGGTTCTGCTAAAAGTTTCTTCCTCCTGAGGGAGTTTTTCCTTTCCACTGTCACCTTCATGCTTGTTCAAGATGAGAGTTCTGTGATGGAGTTAAACTCAAAGCAGTCTGCTCCTCAGATAAATAATGTTAAATTATTATTTTTATATATGAATGTTTCTGTACAGTGCCCTGAGACAACTTAGGTTGTGACTTGGCGCAATAGAAATAAACTGAATTGAATTGAGTGCCCGTGGCCGTACCTGAAGGAATTTTTCATGTACATAGGGTAAAAAGGAGACAGCGTCCAGATGCAAACTTTGATCTTTACGGTGATAGCAGCTTACAAGACTTCAGCATCCAATCTCAAAAAACATTGTGGTGTACGAGGTTTTACAACCACCTGTATGATATTGCTTTTTATTGTTTGTATGTGTGGGTTTGGACTGGATGTTCCCTCGCCCAGACGTGAGTCACTGGGGCCCCACTCTGGAGCCAGGCCTGGAGGTGGGGCACGCGGGCGAGCGCCTGGTGGCTGAGCTTTTACCCATGGAGCTCGGCCGGGCACAGCCCGAAGAGGAGACTTGGGTCCCCCTTCCCATGGGCTCACCACCTGTGGGAGGGGCCAAAGGGGTCGGGTGCAATGTGGGATGTGTGGTGGCAGAGGGCGAGGACCCTGGCGGTCTGATTCTTGGCTACAGAAGCTGGCTATTGGGATGTGGATGTCACCTCACTGGTGGGGAAGGAACCTGAGCTGGTGTGTGAGGTTGAGAGGTTCCAGCTAGAAATAATCGGACTCACCTCTACGCATGGATCTGGCTCTGGAACAAGTTTCCTTGAGAGGGGTTGGACACTCTTCCACTCTGGAGTTGCCCCTGGTTAGAGGCGCCGAGCAGGAGAGGGCATATTTATTGCCCCCCATCTTGGTGCCTATGTGTTGGGATTCACCCCGGTGAATGAGAGGATGGCCTCCCTCCGCCTCGTAGCGGATGGAGCGGATGAGCGCTGCGCTGCACGGGAGCTATACATTTTTCAAACAACCAATTCAAAATCTAATGGGCCAAATTAATATAGCTGATTATCGACACGCTTTTGTTGCTCGGGGGTGATGCGGTGTCATGTCGTTGGCTCTGAGGACTGTTGAAGCCGTGAGGCCGATCTTCTGGCTTCGGGTCTGTGGGCGGTGGCTGCTGGTTGACGGCCTGCCTTCGAGAGCCTGGTGGACCTGGGTGCTGTGTGTCGGCTTTCGGCTGTCGAGTCAGGGGCTGCTGCTGTTGTGAGGAAGTGCGGCGGTGTGGGAGACTGTCGCCGTTGGATCCACGTTCCTGTTTGGAGCCGAGTTACCGCCGTGGATCCAGGGAGAGTCTGGGGCTGCGGTGTCTGATTTCCTGGAGTCGGACGTCCGGAGGTCGCTGGGCTGCGGTGGAAATCGAGGCGCTGGTTGGATCCGTGATCTGGCATTGGCTCTTGGCTAACGACTTGATAAACCACGGCCATCAGGCAGGTGGTTTTGTGAGTAATGGCAAAATCCAAACTAAGAAAACATGATTTGACTGAACAAAACTCTGACGATATGGAAGAAATACGGAAATCTCTGAACTTTATGAGTTCAGAACTTGTGAAACTAACATCACAACAGGAACTCTTGATGGGTTTGTTTGAAGAAGTCAAACAATTGAAATTACAAATAAATCTTTAAGATAAAAAAATAGTGGAACTCGAACAAAGGATTGACGACTTGGAACAGAACTCTAGACAAGATAACCTCGTTATAACTGGACTGGAGATTAAAAATCGTTCATATGCAAAAGTCGCTGCTGGTGAAGGAATTACTGAAGATGCAACTCCAATGGAACAGATGACGTTAGAAGAACAGGTGGTCTCCTTTTTACAAGACAGGGAGATTGATATAAATCATGAAGATATTTCTTTGTGTCACACCTTACCCAGCAAATCTGAAAAATCTAAACCGGTTGTTGTTGTAAAATTCATTAGCAGGAAATCAAGAAATAGTGTAATCATGCAAGCAAAAAAACTAAAGGGAACAAAAGTTTACATAAACGAACATTTAACAAAAAGAAATGGAAATATTGCCCGTGAAGCTGGGTTGTTAAAAAAACAAAAAAAAATAGTTGCGACATGGACAAGAAATGGAAAAATCTGGATTAAAGCACAAGAAGGATCGCAAGCAAAACTAATAAAAGAACTGAAGGATTTGGAAAAATTTAGATGAGTCTAGAAGATGACTAATTATAGGTCTTCTAAGATTCTCCACATTAAAGTAGATACAGTGAATAACCTGATGAACAAATACACTGAATTATGATGACGTACGATAAATCAGAATTCAAAATATATAATAATGAAGAGGTGATAGATAGAAATTTTTTTCCAGTTAATAAAGACAGTAAATATTATAATGAAGAACAGTTTAACGATGTAAACATGGCAGATGAAGGTCTTTCTATTGTTCACCTGAATTGTAGAAGTTTAAATGCAAATATATCCTACATATTAGATTATTTCAAAGGATTAAATAAAACTTTTAAAATAATAGCATTATCTGAAACTTGGCTTAATGATGAGAATATGGATAGTGCATATGTTGAAGGGTATGAATTACATCATATGAACAGAAAAAATAAAAAAGGTGGAGGAGTGGCTCTATTCATAGATAAGGAAATAAAATGTATGTAAGGATGTTAGTTTTCTGTGGCCCGGTGTGTCTGTTTCCCTCGTGCTCCTCGTTAGTTTCCATTGTTGCCACCTGTGTCTCGTCCCAGCTGTTTGTCATCATGTCTCGTCTTCTCCTTGTATTTAAGTCACCCTATTCTGTCTTGTCCTTTGTCGGGTCGTCTTCGTTGGGTACGCTTCCTTGAGTCTCCTGAGTCTCTCCTTTTTCCTGGTTCCTCAAGTTCCTCGTGTCTCCTGAGTTCCTCGTGCCTCCCTCCTTGTTTATGTAAGTTTTGCTGCCCCGTCAGCATATTTATTTTGTACTTTTTATTCATCATTAAAAAACCTATTTTTGTATATCTGCCGAGTTGAGTCCCTGTTCTGCACTCTGGGTTCGCTCCGACCACAAATCCTAACAATGTAAAGTAATCAGTGAAATGTCTACAATTGTTGATAATATGATGGAAATGATAACAATAGAAATAATCAATAAAAATGGAAAAAACATTATAATAAGTTGTGTATATCGATCACCATGCTCAAAGATAGAAATGTTTACCGATAAAATATTGGAGTTACTAGTAAAGAGCAGAAATAAAAAAGTTTTTTTATGTGGAGACTTCAATATTGATTTAGGAAATAAAACTGATTCAAATAACATCAGTACATTCATAAATTCAATGTATAGTTCAAATTTGTATCCGTTAATATCAAATCCAACAAGAATCACAACTCAAAGTGCAACAATAATTGATAATATCTTCACAAATATAACAGATGGTGATATGGTGAGTGGTATTTTGATGACTGATATTAGTGATCATTTACCAGTGTTCACTATTTATAAAAACAATGTCAGCATATCAAAAACACTTATAAGAAAGAATAAAATAATAAACACATCCAAAAAAGCATTAGATAAATTTAAAGATGACTTAGCTAAACAAAATTGGGAAGAAGTGTATATAGACGATGTGAACAAATCTTATAAGTTTATGAAGATTCTTGAAGTATTGTATAAAAAAAATTGTGTGCAAAAAAATTATATAAAGAAAAATACAGTTGATCATCCATGGATGACTAAAGGATTGAGAAACGCATGTAAAAAAAAGAATTATCTGTATTCTTGTTTCCTGAAATCCAGAACTCAAGAGGCTGAAGACAAATATAAAAAGTAAAAAAACAAATTAGTAGGGATTATAAGGAAACATAAGAGAGAATATTATAGTGAATTATTACACAAATGTAGTGGTGACATGAGGGCAACATGGCGAGTAATGAACAATGTTATAAAAAAACACAAGGATAATATGGGACTTTCACAACATTTTGTGGAAAATAATGAGGAAATTCAGGATGAAAATGAAATTGTTAATGGATTTAATAATTATTTTGTAAATGTTGGGTCTAATCTTGCAGCTTCAATTCCTAAAGTGGATAAAAATGTGAGTTATTTAATCAATGGTTGTGTAAACAGTCCGTTTCTAGATGGAACTCATAAAGAAGAAATAATGAAGGTAGTTCAAAAATTTACTGACAAAAGATCTAAAGATTGTGAAGACATGGATATGATGGTTGTGAAAGAAATAATGGGTCATGTTATTGAGCCATTCACATATATCTGTAATTTATCATTTTCAACAGGAATATTCCCTGACAAATGAAAATAGCTAAGGTAGTTCCTCTTTTTAAAAATGGTGAAAAATGTATATTTAGCAACTATAGACCTATATCTTTGGTGCCACAATTTTCAAAAATTCTTGAAAAATTATTTGTGTCCAGATTAGATAAATTTCTTGATAAACATAATATTTTAAGTAATAGTCAGTATGGTTTTAGATAAAAAAAATCAACATCCATGGCTCTTATGGAGTTGATAGAACAAGTTACTACAGCGATGGATCAAAAACAACATTGTATAAGCATATTTGTTGATTTTAAAAAAGCATTTGACACCATTGACCACACCATTCTACTTGAAAAATTGAAACAGTATGGCATTAGAGGTCCAGCTCTACAGTGGATATCTAGTTATCTGAGGGACAGAAAACAGTTTGTACAGATTGATGATGTATGCTCTAATCTATGCAGTATCTCATGTGGAGTACCTCAAGGTTCAGTTCTTGGACCTAAGTTGTTTATTTTATACGTAAATGATTTAATTGAGGTGTCTGGTATCCTGAAAGGTGTTTTATTTGCTGATGATACCACATTCTTTTGTTCGGGTAAAAACTTGGAACAGATGTTTGAGTTGATGAAGATGGAGTTTGTTAAAATACAAACTTGGTTTAAATTAAACAAATTATCATTGAATGTTGCTAAAACTAATTTTATGATATTTAGTAAAAAAAAAAGATAACTGTGGATTTTCCTTTCAAAATTGATGGTGTTGAGATATGTAGAGTGAATGAGGTAAGGTTTTTGGGTGTAATTATTGATGATAAACTGTCATGGAAACAACACATACATTTTGTAAAAACTAAAATATCTAAGTCCATGGCAGTACTGTATAAAGTAAGGGACCTTTTGAATGATAATGCTTTGTGTTTGCTGTACAATACTTTTATAGTCCCGCATTTAATTTACTGTGTTGATGTTTGGGGAACAGCTTGTAAAACTATAACTAAGCCTATTTTTGTGTTACAGAAAAGAGCTATAAGAATTATAACAAGAAAACATTACTGTCATCCTACAACTACTTTATTTTATAAATTGAAATTACTTAAGTTTTATGATCTGGTGGATTATAATATTCTCCTACTTATGTATAAAGCTCAGAATTATATACTACCCTCGAACATTCAAGCATATTTTGTGAAAAGGAAAAGTTGTTATAATCTAAAGGGAACAGATATTTTTGTGAAACCAAAGTATAGGACTAGTTTAAGGGGTAGATCTACTTCAGTACAGGGAATAGGTTTTTGGAATAGTTTGGATGATGATGTAAAAAAATCAAAGTCAATGTTTATATTTAAGAAAAAGATTAAGAACATATTGTTGAATGGATACATATAGATTTAAGTTAGTTAATATCAAACGAAATATAAATGGAAAAATTGTGATTAGTTATGTAATTTTGTTGTATTATTTATAGATGATTATTGATTGAATTGATTGTTTGAATTGATATTGTTTAAGAAGGGGCAGAAATAATAAGATTTTTTTTCTTCTTCTGCTGCCTTTCATTTTATGTTTTGTATTTTACTCTCTTGTTTTGAAATTGTTATTGTGTTTTTAATTTGAAATGAATAAATAAATAAAAATAAAAATAAATAAAATGAGTGTGAGGGTACGGGTTCCGACAGTCGTTTGTGCTTATGCACCAAACGGCAGCTCAGATTCTCCACACTTTTTGAAGTCCTTGGAGGGGGTACTGGAAAGTGCACCTCCTGGGGACTCCTTTGTTCTGCTGGGGGACTTCAATGCTCACATGGACAATGACAGTGAGACCTGGAGGGGTGTGGTTGGGAGGAACGCCCCCCCCCCCCGATCTGAACCCGAGTGGTGTTCTGTTGTTAGACTTTTGTGCTCATCATGGATTGTCAATAACAAACACCATGTTCAAGCATAAGGGTGTCCATATGTGCTCTTAGCACCAGGATACCTTAGGCCACAGTTCGATGATCGACTTTGTCGTTGTCTCATCTGATCTGCGGCCACATGTCTTGGACACTCGGGTGAAGAGAGGGGCGGAGCTGTCCACTGATCACTGCCTGGTGGTGAGTTGGCTCCGATGGTGGGGGAAGATGCCGGTCAGACCTGGCAGGCGCAAACGTATTGTGAGGGTTTGCTGGAAATGTCTGGCAGAGTCTCCTGTGAGACGGAGCTTTAACTCCCACCTCCGAGAGAACTTTGAACATGTTCCAGGGGAGGTAGGGGACATTGAGTCCGAGTGAACCATGCTCCATGCCGCTATTGTCGAGGCAGCTTACCTGAGCTGCGTCCATAAGGTTGTCTGTGCCTGTCGCGGAGGCAACCCTCGAACCCGGTGGTGGACACCGGCGATGAGGGATGTTGTCAGGCTGAAGAAGGAGTCCTATTGGGCCTTTTTTGGGCTGTGGGACCCTGGAAGCAGCTGATGGGTACCGGCAGTCCAACCGACATGTGACTCGGGTGGTCGCTGAGGCAAAAACTCGGGCATGGGAGGAGTTTGGAGATGTAGAATGGAGAATGACTTCCGCATGGCTTCGAGGCGATTCTGGTCCACCATCCAGCATCTCAGGGGGGGAAAGCGATACACCACCAACAGTGTTTATAGTGGGGGTGGTGTGCTACTGACCTCAACTCGGGATGTCGTGTGTCGGTGGGTGGAATACTTTGAAGACCTCCTCAATCCCACTGGCACATCTTTCACTAAGGAAGCAGAGCCTGGGGACTCTGGGTTGGACCCTCCAATCTCTGGTGCTGAGGTCACCGAGGTTGTTAAAAAGCTCCTCGGTGTCAGGGCCCCAGGGGTGGATAAGATTCGCCCGAAGTTCCTTAGGCTCTGGATGTTGTGGGGTTGTGTTGGCTTATGCAACTTTGCAATATTGCGTGGACATCGGGGGAAGTTCTCCTGGATTGGCAGACCGGGGTGGTGGTCCCCCTATTCAAAAAGTTGGACAGTGGAGTGTTTTCCAACTACAGGGGATCACGCTCTTAAGCCTCCCTCGTAAGGTCTATTCGGGGGTTCTGGAGAGGAGGGTCCGTCAGATATTCAAACCTTGGATTCAGGAGGAGCAGTGCCGTTTTCATCCTGGTCGTGGAACACTGGACCAGCTCTACCCTCTCAGCAGGGTCCTGGAGGGTGCATGGGAGTTTGCCCAACCGGTCACCATGTGCTTTGTCGACTTGGAGAAGGCTTTCGACCGCGTCCCTCGGGTAACCTTGTGGGGGTACTCTGGGAGTTTGGGGAACCAGGCCCTTTGATACGGGCTGTTAGGTCCCTGTATGACCGGTGTCAGAGCCTGGTCCGCATTGCCGGCAGTAAGTTGGGCTCGTTCCCAGTGAGAGTTGGACTCCGCCAAGGTTGCCCTTTGTCACCAATTCTGTTCATAACTTTTATGGACATTATTTCTAGGCGCAGCCAAGGTGTTGAGGGGATCCGTTTTGGTGGCCTTAGGATTGAGTCTCTGCTTCTTGCAGATGATGTGGTCCTGTTTGGCTTCATCAAATCGTGATCTACAGCTTTCGCTGAAGCGGTTCGCAGCCGAGTGCGACACAGCCGGGATGAAGATCAGTTCCTCCAAATCCAAGGCCATGGTCTTGAGCCGGAAAAGGGTAGAGTGCCCTCTCTGGGTCAGGGAGGAGGTCCTGCCCCAAGTGGAGGAGTTCAAGTATCTTGGGGTCTTGTTCACGAATGAGGGGAAAATGGAGCATGAGATCGATAGGCGGATAGGTGCAGCGTCTGCAGTGAAGCGGGCGCTGTACAGGTCTGTCGTGGTGAAGAGAGAGCTGAGTCAAAAGGTGAAGCTCTCAATTTACTGATCGATCTACGTTCCTACCCTCATCTATGGTCATGAGCTTTGGCTTGTGACCGAAAGAACAAGATCTCGGATACAAGTGGCCGAAATGAGTTTTCTCTGCAGGGTGTCTGGGCTCTCCCTTAGAGATAGGGTGAGAAGCTCGATCATCCGGGAGGAACTCAGAGTAGAGCTGCCGCTTCTCCTCATCAAGAGGAGCCAGTTGAGGTGGCTTAGGCATCAGGTTAGGATGCCTCCTGGATGCCTCCCTGGTGAGGTGTTCCGGACACGTCCCACCGGGAGGAGACCCAGAGGAAGACCCAGGACACGCTGGAGGGACTATGTTTCTCGGTTGGCCTGGGAACGCCTCGGGATTCTCCCGGAGGAGCTGGCCCAAGTGGCTGGGGAGAGGGAAGTCTGGGCCTCCCTACTTAAGCTGCTACCCCCACGACCCGACCCCAGATAAGCGGAAGAAAATGGATGGATGTGTGGGTTTGCTGGTGAAGATTCTCAGTCATCCAGGACATGATGAATTCCAAAAACATTCAATACAAAAACAACTGGACTTTATTTGTAACAGAATATGTTTCGCTCCTCATCCGAGAAACTTTCTCAATTCATTGAGCAGTGAGATAGGGTTTCAGGTTCTAAGGCTGAATGAGATAAGACATACACATATGTAGATTTGACAATTCACACCTCACACCCTAACAGTAGGGGTTTCTTAAGGTCTTTGTTACTCTAATTCACAGATGAAACCCCTCTGTTCCCATCAGGTGTGAAAACCGGCTGGGAATCAGTCTTAAAGTTGCATTATATGGTTTTGAAAGTAGAAATCTGAGGCCTCCTCCTCTGTTAAGAGATGGTTTTTTTTCTCTTTTTACATAAATTGCTTCCTTCACCCCCCTCTCAAACCATCTGTGTTCTCGGTCCAAAATGTGCATGTTTTGGTCCTCAAAAGAGTGTCCCTTCTCTGTGAGGTGGAGGTGAACTTCTGGAACTTGTCCTGAAGCGCTGGTTCTCCTGTGTTGAGCCATGTGTCTGGGAAGAGGCTGTTTAGTTTCTCCTGTAGAGGTCTGGACAGTCCTCGCTGCACTGGACCGCATAGACAACACCACTCTGTTTGTGTATGGGTGTTTTGTCTTTAGGGTGGACCAGCCTCTGTCTGAGAGTCCTGCTGGGTTTGAAATGTACTGGGATGTTGTGTTTGTTGAAAATCCTTCTGAATTTCTCTGATACTCCAGCAACATAAGGGATGACCATGTTTTTACGTCTGTTCTCCTTTTTCTGTTTATTAGTGTGTTTTGTAGATTTCCTCACTGACTTGACAAAAGCCCAGTTAGGATATCCACATGTTTGGAGAGCTTCTTGAACGTGTTTCTGTTCCTTTTCCTTCCCTTCTGTCTTCGTGGGGACGCGTTCGGCCCGATGCTGTAAAGTTTTGATGACAGAGAGTTTGTGTTCCAGTGGATAGTGGGAGTCAAACAGAAGATACTGGTCTGTGTGGGTTGGTTTTCTGTAAACTTCAATGTTGAGGCTGTCCTCTCTTTCCATATGAACCAATAAGTCCAAAAATGGCAACTTGTTGTCGTTTGCATCCTCTCTGGTGAACTTGATGTTATCGACCAAGTTAATGTGTCTGGTAAATGCTTCTATTTCCGTGGCTTGGATTTTGACCCAGGTATCATCCACATATTGGAACCAATGGTTTGGCATTGTTCCCTCATAGGAGTTAAGGGCTCTCTGTTCCACTTCCTCCATGTAGAGATTGGCAACAATGGGTGACACTGGAGATTCCATGGCACAGCCGTTCTTCTGTCTGTAAATGTGTGGGTTATTAGTTTGGCTAAGTATGCAAAGATCTTGGATATTGTCACTGCCATCGGTTTGCCTGGTACTAAAAAAAGATGGAGCTTCTGAGTGTCTGAGAAATGAATGTAGCTAGGATTATTGAGCATGCATCAGGATAATGTAGCTACTATATACAGTAAATCAAACTGAATGCTTTCAATTGACAACACAATAAAACATCCACTGGTTAAAAGGTAATTAATAGTCCGAGTAGTTTTTGAGAAGAGTACTTTGTACATTTACTTAAATTTTTTTTATAACACCATTACTTTTACTTGTAATTGAGTACAATTTAAGCAGTGTAACAGTACATGTACTCGAGGACAAATTTTCAGTACTCTTTCCAACTCTGGTTTTAACACAACGCCAAGATGGAAAAATATCAGCAATGACCTCAGAGAAGCAGACGTTGCTGTCCATCAATCTGAGAAAGAGTCAAAGGTCATTTTCAAACTATTCAGAGTCGAACAAGTGGAAAACATTTTACAAATTCATCTCAAGGTCACACTGTGTCACGCTCAGAAAGGACAAAACAGCTTCACGTGGAAAACTTGGTAAAGAAACTAAAAGTTAAACTGGGTTTCTTTTTCAGAAACAGATCCTGTCTAACCCTGAATGTTAGAAAACACCTTGTAACTGTGACCTTCCTTCCCTCCATTGATTACGGTGACATTATTTACATGAATGCTCCTACAAGAACCCTGCAGATGTTGGATGTTGTCTATCACAGTGCAGTAAGATTCATAACTGGCTGTGATTATCATACCCACCACTGCACCCAGTATTCACTGGTTAACTGGTCACCATTAACTTCACGCAGACTCTCTCACTGGTACATTTTCATCTTTAAATCACTTCTTGGTCTGTTGCCTTCATACATCTCCTCCTACATGTCTCTGCGTGAGTGCAGTTACAGTGTGCACTCTCAGGACATTATTACCTGCAGTGTTCCCTCAGTGAGGACTGAACTAGACAAAAGGACCTTCTCCTACTCCGCTCCTGTTTCCTGGAATATCTTTCAAAAAGATCTGAAGCTCTCGACCTTTGACCTCTCTAAGTGGCTTTAAGAATTTGTTGGACTCCTGGCAGGGACCAATGCAGACATATTCCTGTTTTTAGTTTTCTACATTTGCCTTATAATCTAGCTGTTTTTGTTACTTTTTTTGCATCTTATTTTATTTTGTAAAAAAAAATAATAATCTGTATGCCTTTTTTATAATTCTAAAAAAGTTAAATCTGTTCCTCTGGACATTCAAAAAAACCAAAACAAAGCAAAGCAACAAAAAAATGTAGAAACGTTTCGTCTCTCATCCGAGAGACTTCCTCAGTCTGAGGTGCTGTATTCAGCTCAGTCTCTTAAATAGCACCTTCTCAGAGTGGATCAACCAGTTTGCTGCTGACAACCAAAACCAGCTTCTCACATGATCAAGAAGGACCATCAGCCTAACAATGGGTCATTAGCACCTGATGGCTGTTTACTATTCACAGAGGGTTGAGTGATACTAGCAATCACAGCATTGTAAGAGGGGGACAGTTGAACACGTAGGCCTCCACCCCTGTTTAACGATGGACGATTTCTTTTCACAAAGATGGCCTCCTTTACTCCTCTCTCAAACCATCGTTCCTCTCTATCCAGGATGTGCACATCTTCATCCCTGAAAGAGTGACCGCTGGCCTGGAGATGAGTGTAGACTGCAGAGTCCTGGCCTGATGATGTTGATCTTCTGTGCTGGGCCATCCTTTTGGCCAGTGGCTGTTTAGTTTCCCCGATGTAAGACTGATCACAGCCCTCCTGACACTGAACAGCATACACAATATTACTCTGTTTGTGCCGGGGGACTGGATCTTTGGGATGAACCAGTCTTTGCCGTAATGTATTTTGGGGTTTAGAAGCCACTGGGACGTTATGTTTAGAAAATAAATGTCTCAGTTTCTCCGATACTCCCTCAACATACGGAATGACCACTGGTCTGGGTCTGGGTTC
>NC_056508.1:3309724-3309795 GCF_014905685.2 Nematolebias whitei | reverse complement strand
CTCCTCCAGCAGCAGCAACTCCCATGGTCTCTCCTCCAGCAGCAGCATCTCCCCTGGTCTCTCCTCCAGCA
>NC_056508.1:3306811-3309714 GCF_014905685.2 Nematolebias whitei | reverse complement strand
GGTCTCTCCTCCAGCAGCAGCATCTCCCCTGGTCTCTCCTCCAGCAGTAGCTTCTCCCCAGGCCTCTCCTCCAGCAGCAGCTTCTCCCCAGGCCTCTCCGACAGCAGCAGCTTCTCCCCAGGCCTCTCCGACAGCAGCAGCATCTCCCCAGGCCTCTCCGACAGCAGCAGCATCTCCCCAGGCTCCCATGCCGTCTGCTGCAGTTTCCAAGGTTCCCTCGCCGTCTGCTGCAGTTTCCAAGGTTCCCTCGCCGTCTGCTGCAGTTTCCAAGGTTCCCTCGTCTCCTGCTGCAGCTTCCAAAGTTCCCTCGTCTCCTGCTGCAGTCTCCCAGGTTCCCTCGTCTCCTGCTGCAGTTTCCCAGGTTCCCTCGTCTCCTGCTGCAGTTTCCAAGGTTCCCTCGTCTCCTGCTGCAGTTTCCAAGTTTCCCTCGTCTCCTGCTGCAGCCCTCCAGGCTCTCACGCCGTCTGCTGCAGCCCTCCAGGCTCTCACGCCGTCTGCTGCAGCCCTCCAGGCTCTCACGCCGTCCGCTGCAGCCCTCCTGGCTCCCACGCCCTCCGCTGCAGCCCTCCAGGCTCCCACGCCGTCCGCTGCAGCCCTCCAGGCTCCCACGCCGTCCGCTGCAGCTCTCCAGGCTTCCACGCCGCAAGCAGTGCTCCCTTGGGCCCTGTGTTTTGGACGGCCTCCCGGCCGCCCCCCTGACCTGGCCCGGTCTGATGGACAGCCTCCCGGCCGCCCGCCGGAACAGTGTCTCTTAGGGACGGTCCCTTGACCGTCCATATTCCTTGTGATCCCTCGTGTCTCCTTGTTTTCTCTGGCTCCTCGTGTCTTGTTTTTCTTCCTTTTTGCTCCTCGTGTCCTTTTGCTCCTTGCTTTCTGGTTCCTCGTTCTCTTTGGCTCCTCGTGTCTCTTTCTTTGGAATTCCTCTTGTCCCTTTTCCTCCATGTCTCCTCGTGTCCTTTTCTCTGGCTCCTAGTGTGTTGTTTTTCTCTGGCTCCTCGTGTGTTGTTTTTCTCTGGCTCCTCGTGTCTTGTTTTTCTCCTTGGCTCCTCGTGTCCTTTTTCTCCTCGTGTCCTTTTTCTCCTCGTGTCCTTTTTCTCCTCGTGTCCTTTTTCTCCTCGTGTCCTTTTGCTCCTCGTGTCCCTTTTGCTCCTCGTGTCCCTTCTCTGTGGTTCCTCGTGTCCTTTTTTCTCCTTGTTTTCTGGCTCCTCGTGTCCTCGCTCTCTGTGGCTCCTCGTGTCTCGTTCTTTGTGATCCCTCGTGTCTTTTCTCTGGTCCTCGTGTTTTCCTCGGGCCCTCCACCCTTGCAGTGCCGCCCTCCACCCACCCTAGTCCTTCGTGAGGGGGGGGTTTTGGGGACGCCTGGAGGCGTCTTTGGGGGGGGTACTGTAAGGATGTTAGTTTTCTGTGGCCCGGTGTGTCTGTTTCCCTCGTGCTCCTCGTTAGTTTCCATTGTTGCCACCTGTGTCTCGTCCCAGCTGTTTGTCATCATGTCTCGTCTTCTCCTTGTATTTAAGTCACCCTATTCTGTCTTGTCCTTTGTCGGGTCGTCTTCGTTGGGTACGCTTCCTTGAGTCTCCTGAGTCTCTCCTTTTTCCTGGTTCCTCAAGTTCCTCGTGTCTCCTGAGTTCCTCGTGCCTCCCTCCTTGTTTATGTAAGTTTTGCTGCCCCGTCAGCATATTTATTTTGTACTTTTTATTTATCACTAAAAAACCTATTTTTGTATATCTGCCGAGTTGAGTCCCTGTTCTGCACTCTGGGTTCGCTCCGACCACAAATCCTAACAATGTAAAGTAATCAGTGAAATGTCTACAATTGTTGATAATATGATGGAAATGATAACAATAGAAATAATCAATAAAAATGGAAAAAACATTATAATAAGTTGTGTATATCGATCACCATGCTCAAAGATAGAAATGTTTACCGATAAAATATTGGAGTTACTAGTAAAGAGCAGAAATAAAAAAGTTTTTTTATGTGGAGACTTCAATATTGATTTAGGAAATAAAACTGATTCAAATAACATCAGTACATTCATAAATTCAATGTATAGTTCAAATTTGTATCCGTTAATATCAAATCCAACAAGAATCACAACTCAAAGTGCAACAATAATTGATAATATCTTCACAAATATAACAGATGGTGATATGGTGAGTGGTATTTTGATGACTGATATTAGTGATCATTTACCTGTGTTCACTATTTATAAAAACGATGTCAGCATATCAAAAACACTTATAAGAAAGAATAAAATAATAAACACATCCAAAAAAGCATTAGATAAATTTAAAGATGACTTAGCTAAACAAAATTGGGGAGAAGTGTATACAGACGATGTGAACAAATCTTATGATAAGTTTATGAAGATTCTTGAAGTATTGTATAAAAAAAATTGTGTGCAAAAAAATTATATAAAGAAAAATACAGTTGATCATCCATGGATGACTAAAGGATTGAGAAACGCATGTAAAAAAAAGAATTATCTGTATTCTTGTTTCCTGAAATCCAGAACTCAAGAGGCTGAAGATAAATATAAAAAGTATAAAAACAAATTAGTAGGGATTATAAGGAAACATGAGAGAGAATATTATAGTGAATTATTACACAAATGTAGTGGTGACATGAGGGCAACATGGCGAGTAATGAACAATGTTATAAAAAAACACAAGGATAATATGGGACTTTCACAACATTTTGTGGAAAATAATGTGGAAATTCATGATGAAAATGAAATCGTTAATGGATTTAATAATTATTTTGTAAATGTTGGGTCTAATGTTGCAGCTTCAATTCCTAAAGTGGATAAAAACGTGAGTTATTTAATCAATGGTTGTGTAAACAGTATGTTTCTACATGGAACTGATAAAGAAGAAATAATGAAGGTAGTTCAAAAATTTACT
>NC_056508.1:3285452-3306711 GCF_014905685.2 Nematolebias whitei | reverse complement strand
CTGTATGTGGTGTTCTGAGCTGCCAACTAAAGGGATGAGTACAGACGCCAGATATTTGGAAACATTGTAAGTGACAGAGTTAATCATGCTAACAATAGGTCTTAAAGGTACACCTTGTTTGTGGATTTTAGGTAAACCATACAGACTAGGTGTGGCCTCCCCTGGGTACAGTCTGTGGTACAGAAAACGGTCAATAGCCTTGTCCTGCTCCAAAATTTTCAGGCAATCTATCAATTTCTTCTTGTAACCACTTCCTGGATCTCTTTTCAGAGGTTCATAAGTGGTTAAGTCACTAAGGAGTGTCATAACTTTCTCATGATAGTCTTTCTGGTTCAAAATCACTGTGCACCTTCCTTTGTCTGCTGGGAGAATGATGATGTTTTTGTCCTTGTTAAGAGTGGTGAGTGCATCCCTCTCCTCTCTACTAATGTTGGAAGGTGGTGGTTTGGCATTGCTGAGGCAGGCTGAAACTTTGATTCTGAGCTGTTCTGCTTCAGCCTCTTTCATTTTGTTGTTGCTAATGGCTGACTCAGTAGCTGTGATCATCTCCACCAGAGGAATTGTCCTTGGTGCAACCGCAAAGTTCAGTCCCCTGGCAAGAATCTCTGTCTCTGGCTGGGTGAGCTGTCTGTCAGATAAATTCTTCACCCACTTTTCTGTCTCCCTGGCATGTAATTGACTACTGGAGTGTTGTCCTACACTGAATGTGTTGTTATTGGAATAGTGATGGTGTTGATGAGCTATTAGTATGTTAAACTTGTTTTGTTGTCGAGTCTTGGACTTGACCCTGGAACCCAGACCCAGACCAGTGGTCATTCCATATGTTGAGGGAGTATCAGAGAAAATGAGACGTTTATTTTCTAAACATAACGTCCCAGTGGCTTTTAAACCCCAAAATACATTACGGCAAAGACTGGTTCATCCCAAAGATCCAGTCCCCGGGCACAAACAGAGTAATATTGTGTATGCTGTTCAGTGTCAGGAGGGTGATCAGTCTTACATCGGGGAAACTAAACAGCCACTGGCCAAAAGGATGGACCAGCACAGAAGATCAACATCATCAGGTCATGACTCTGCGGTCTACACTCATCTCCAGGCCAGCGGTCACTCTTTCAGGGATGAAGATGTGCACATCCTGGACAGAGAGGAACGATGGTTTGAGAGAGGAGTAAAGGAGGCCATCTTTGTGAAAAGAAATCGTCCATCGTTAAACAGGGGTGGAGCCTCTGGGTTCAACTGTCCCCCTCTTACAATGCTGTGATTGCTAGTATCACTCAGCCCTCTGTGAACAGTAAACAGCCATCAGGTGCTAATGATCCATTGTTAGGCTGATGGTCCTTCTTGAGCATGTGATCAGCTGGTTCTGGTTGTCAGCAGCAAAACTGGTTGATCCACTCTGAGAAGGTGCTATTTAAGAGACTGAGCTGAATACAGCACCTCAGACTGAGGAAGTCTCTCGGATGAGAGAAGAAACATTTCTACATTTTTTTTGTTCGTTTGTTTTGCTTTGTTTTGTTTTTTTTTTGTTTTTTTTTTGAATGTCCAGAGGACCAGATTTAACTTTTTTATATTTTTCTACCTGGATTATTGAGCATGCATCAGGATACTTTTTATAATTGTCTGTCGCTGTTGTCCGTTGTTGTCATCATTCTTTGTTGAAATCAGGACTCTCTTGTAAATGAGTCCTCGAGGCTCAATGGGATTAACCTGTCTAAATAAAGGTTGAATGAAAAAAACGGGTCATGATGCAGCAGAACAACGATCCCAAACAGCAACAGATTCAAGGTGTTGCACTTCTCCTGGAAAAGGTCACGCCTGAACAGGCCTCAGATTTCTTTCCGTTTCTGAACAGTTCTTACAGTTCATCCACAGCATTTCACTGAACTGAAGCTACATTGAAAAGAAGAGTCAGGACATTTATTTAACAAGCTAATGTATCAGGGGTGGACTCAGGTGGGCACACAAGGTTAGATTTGATTGATGTTAGAACTTGGTTAAAAATAAAAAAAAGATCATTTTGATTATGTCCTGATTGTTTTGAATGAAAGAGGCTGTACTTTTACTTTCCCCATGACTGTAGATTGTTCTCTTAATGTTGATTTTTGCAGTTTAACATCATCTCATGTCAATTTAAACCTGAAGGATAAAATACCATTGGTGTCTGAAGTGAAAGCTCTCCTGACGTTTGGTTCACACTCTGCACTCTGAAGAATGAGACAAAAAGAGAACAACACAACCACTGAATACCAAGTAGAGATGTGTTCAGACAGGTCTCACAAACAAACCACATGTGAAATGAGAAGTTGTGTAAAACAGAGCGAAGGCATAACGAGAGTTAAAGCTCACCGTGTCCACAGAGAAGGGCGGGACATTCTCCTTTTGTGTCCCACAGAACCCGTCCACATCATCATTCTGAGAGACGAAACAGAGAAAACAGGAAATACTTCACATGGTTTTTTTGTTGTTCTTGAAGTTTTAAGCACAGAATAAAACTGCTGAAGCTCCACTCACAGCAGCTTCCTGTTTGGAGATGGCGGCTTGGTAGAGGGCCATTCTGTCCCGGAGAGGAGTGGACTCAGCAAGACTTCCATCTGTTCAAACACAGACAGGACAAGTTCAAGAAATACAAACACTGACTGTATGAAGAGAAAAGGTATTTATTTGTTTGTTTGTTTTGTTTTGTCAGGCCCAAAAGCAGAACACACTCAGCTCTGCAGTTTACAGAACTGTTGGTGAGCCTGATGTTTTACATGATTAAACCCGGTTAGCACCGAAGTTCTCCAGGCCCTCCTCACTCAGACTGGCTGCAGCGCGCGCTGCAGGCAGCACACAGGAACATGGAGGTCAGGAGGCGTGTGGAGGGAAGCAGGATGGTATGTTTCCCTGTGCTCTCTGAAGCCGAGTCCTGATCTCACAGCATCTTTTGTTCAGTCCTCTAAGGTTTGGACTTCTGGAGAAAATCATTTATCCACAGGGTTGTAGGCTCACCAGTTTGAGTTTGTCCACAAGACGAGCAGAATAAAATTCACTCAAACTAAAACATCTACTTTAAGACTTGAACTGAACTCTTTTTACAGCAGGTAATACGTTTAATATAATTTTATATTTCTTTGCAGAGCACAGTTCACACTGTGAGCAACACATTTACTGCTCGTACGAGCACAGTAAAAACACACATCAGGTCTCACCGACTAACTGGCCACATTCACTCATAACCAGGACTTCATTTGTAAAGCGATCGATGCTGGAACACAAAAAGCAGGCGGGCCAGCTGGGGGGGGGGGGGGGGGGGGGCACATGCTCACAAGAGAAGAACCTGACAAGTTGTTTAATGACATAAAATTTATTTTAGCAAAGAATAGACTCCTAACATTTATTAAACATTAGTTCTGTGCTTGCTCAGGATGGGAGACTGCAACGAAGCCAAGATTCATCTTGTCTGCTGGATTCCTTAGAGAACTTTACTAATTGGCTTTTATGTGAATGTTCCTGTAAAGTGCCCTGAGACAACTTTGTTGTGATTTGGCGCTTTATAAATAAACTGAATTGAATTGAATTCTGTATTTTAAAAAAGAAAAAAAAAAAAATCGCATCAAATTTGTGCTTTGACAAACTAAAAAATAAAGAATTTGTCAATGAGAAAAGGAAAAAGGGGGCAGATATCACCCTCGCTTTGAGTTTACTCTTTGTTGCATGTATGCTGTGGGCAGTGGTGGGATGTAACCAAGTACAAGTACTTTGTTACTATACTTAAGTACATTTTTTATGTATCTGTTCTTTAACAACAAAGTCCATGCTCAATATCCTTTTGGCCAGTGGCTGTTTAGTTTCCCCGATGTAAGACTGATCACCCTCCTGACACTGAACAACATACACAACATTGCTCTGTTTGTGCCGGGGCACTGGATCTTTGGGATGAACCAGTCTTTAATGTATTTTGGGGTTTAAAAGCCACTGGGACGTTGTGTTTAGAAAATAAACGTCTCGGTTTCTCTGATACTCCCTCAACATACGGAATGAAAAAACAGCAACAGAGGACAGAGGAGGTGTTGGCGTCATTTATTTATTGTCTCAGCAGCAGAGGGGAGTGACACCATTCAAGCATGGCTCTCCAAATGAGAAGGTAGTCATAAATGTACATAACTTAAGCCTGAGAGTTGCCGGATTCAAGCAAACAGTTGCCGGAACGCACCCTGTAAAAATGAGAGTTCCTGGAACAGGGTACCGCTCAAATTAAGCACTGCTCATAACCAACCACATGTCCGTGTTGTCAGTGCATGTGTGTGCAGTCATGCGTTTAATGACAAAACATCTCATTTACCACTAAACAGATCGTAATGAATCTCTAAGTACTGTAATCAGTGGATGTACCTTTGCAGCTGATTAATTTTTTTGAATCTATCCTATTCAAGATGGCCACTACTACTAATCAAATAAAGCAAATGCAGAAATGAATATAGTTCAGTCAATTATAAATATAATGAGCCCTGAGAATCATCCTCAATGCAAACGTTGAACTCTCACTCACAAGATCTATCACTAAATGGAACAGACATTGAGGTTTGACCAAAACAGCTGTACCTCCATCAGTTCTCATTAGAAGATGATCTTGATCTAAAACTCCAGCATGAAAGGCGACGAGTCAGATGTAGCCCATGAGGAATACAGGGCCTTTGTGCTCTTACTAGTTTAAACAATGGGTTTTACTTTAAATGTCAGCCTCGTGTTTAAAGAGTTTAATACGTCAGTAGTTTTGATACGAATGGGACGTTAGCACGTACATTATCACAACTAATCTGAATTACTGATGGATCCTGAAACTACTGAGGAAATGTCTGTACCTCCCAGCAGCTGCTCCATGTTTGAAGAGTTATTGGCGTCGTTTCCTCCGTTTGTCTGCTCTCTGGATCCCTGCAGGAAGATTAAAAACACTGTTACATCTGTATAATAAACAAATAAAAAAATCAGTCATCTGATGCCCACATGTTTCAGTCAGCTGAACAAATTGCCTGGAAGCTATTTGGTCCATTAGAAAGATTACAGAGGAAAAACATGAGAAAGAGAGAAAACAACAAAGGTGAACTGAAGTGCGAGTCTGTAGGTTGTCCAGTCCAAACCCAATAATCTTCTTATGAGCTCAGAAAGACGGTGCCTGAGACAGACACCCCATCTGTCCTGAGCAGACAGCCACAAAACAAACTCATCCCCTGTGTGCTTTAACAATTCTGATTATTTTAACATGCATGAAAAACATTAAATGAAACAAACGGCATCCCTTTAAAATCTTTGGGTTCCAGCTGTGCAGTTAAGCCAAACCTCATACGGTTTCACTGTAACCAGAGTTCTGGATATACAAAAACAATTATTGCAACACTGCAAAATACAGCCAGGTATTTACCTGGTAAGTAACTGGGACATGTTGGGTACTTACTTTATACTTACAAGGTAATAACTTACTTCAAAATAAAGCCATGCCCCCATGAGTACCAGGTATGTACCTGGTACAGACAATATGCATCTAGTTCTTACCTGGTAAGTAGTGGGGACTTATGAGGACCTGGCTGTAAACATAAAAGCACTTGTCACCTTTTGTGTACCCAGTAAGTACAGGATACATCCTGATAAATACAATGTCACTTGGTACTTTCCCAGAAGGTACTAGGTTTATCCAAAAAAGTTCAATCTGGTCCTCTGGACATTCAAAAAAACAAAAAACAAAACAAAGCAAAAAAAATATAGAAACGACTGAGGAAGTCTCTCGGAACGACTGAGGAAGTCTCTCGGAACGACTGAGGAAGTCTCTCGGATGAGAGACGAAACGTTTCTATATTTTTTGCTTTGTTTTTTTTTTTTTTTTTTTTAATGTCCAGAGGACCAGAATAAATCACAGATAATGTTGTTCACTGGTGGAACACCTGGAGAGCTGGTGCAGGAAGAAAAACCTTCACATCAATGTGAAGAAGATGAAGGAGATGATCATAGACTTCAGAAGGAACAAAACACACCTACCCCCCACCCCCAAACATAGGAGGATCTGCGGTGGAAGTGGTCTCCAGCTACAAGTACTTGTGTACACATGAATGACAACCTCAGCTGGAGCAACAACACCACCAGCCTGATGAAGAAAGCTCATCAGAGACTCTACTTCCTCAGGCGGCTGAGACGAGCTGGTCTGGAAGCTCAGTCCTCACCTCCTTCTACAGGTGTGCAGTGGAGAGCATCCTGTGCTCCAGCATCAATGTGTGGCATGGAGGCTGCACAGCTGCAGAAAGAAAAGCTTTGCAGAGAGTGGTGAAGGCTGCACAGAAGATGTTGGAATCAGTCTCCCCATCATCACAGACATCTACACCTCCAGATGCAGGAAGAGGGCCACCTGCATCATGAAGGACCACACTCACCCAGCACACACACTTTTTGCCCCGCTCCCCTCAGGAAGGAGGTTGAGAAGCATTAAGTGTAGAACCACTAGACTGAGGAACAGCTTCTACCCTGAGGCTGTTAGACTTATGAATCTCTGACCAGGATAATCACTGTGAAAAAATCACATCATGTTGCTGCTGATCCGTTTCATGTTGCTGCTGATCTGTTTCTAGTTGCTGCTGATCTGTTTCATGTTGCTGCTGATCTGTTTCAATATTGCTGCTGATCTGTTTCAATATTGCTGCTGATCTGTTTCATGCTGCTGTTCGACATTATTTTTGTTCTACTAGTGCTTAGTGTATTTTTAGTTTAACGTTTTTCTTAGTTCATATCTTAGAAAAACAGTAATAAGATATTTTACAATTTATACTTTAGTTGGATGTAACTGGGACCCTGTGTACACAATTTCGTTCCACCACATGTACCACATGTGGTGCTTATGGCAAGTAAAGAACCTTGAATCCTAGAATCTTTGAATCACTGAGGACTCATGGTGGACTGCAGCCAATGTTACAGCTCAAACAGTCTGATGTCACTTAAGGTACAGATTACACAAATCCTCTGTCTGCACTTGAGGCATGTATCCTTCAGCCTGAAGGAGCAAATCTTCTTCCTCTGAGGCCCAAAACCTGCTCCTGAGTCTGTTGTGATTTCACCTAGTCCCGACAGGTTCAGAGAATTTGCAGGATCCAGCATGTCAAAGATGTAAGTAGGTCTGACTCATGTCTGAATCTGAACTTTCATACCATGAAACACCACCAAGAAGGTTACCACCATAACCACCGTTATGTTTGGCACACTATCCAGATCCTGTAACACAATCCAGTTTTTTCTGACTTTTGCTTTCAATACAGAATGTGTCGGAGCTACTAATGTCTGACTGCCAGTCCTTTTTAAATATTAGAGACGGTCTTAAAACCTTTTTATTCAGGCATGCTGTTAATACCTAGTGACACTGGCATCCTTGGGAGGTTTTTTTTTTTGTTAATTTCTGGTGTAATGGGCTCTGTCTACAGGTCTTAAGCAAAACTTTGACACCAAAAAAGTCTTGTAATCCTGAGGTTGTGGGTTTGAGCCCAGGTTGCATCAGGAAGGCATCCAGGATAAAACAACTGCCAGATCTTCATGTGGTTGTGCTCACTGTGGTGACACCTAAAGACAGGAGCAGCAGAAAGAAACTTACTAGGAATGTGGAAGTTGTTCGGCACCTTGGAAAGAATACGTTTTGAAATGACAAGTTTTTAATATATTTCAAGAAATTGAGAGGAAGCTAAATCTTATAGCAGCAACAGCCCCCCATTTTGTTGCATAAACTGTATAATTTTTTTTTTAATATGTGGAAATTTGGGGTTGTGTGTGTGTGTGTGTGGGGGGGGGGGGGGTGACAGCAAAGCAGCCCAGTTGGTTGAGCTGCTGCCTCTCAACAAGAATGTTGTTGGATCGAATCCCATCCAGGGGCCTTTCTGTGTAAAGTTTTCGTGTTTTCTCTGCGTGGGTTTTCTCCAGGTGCTCCAGTTTCCTCCCACAGACCAAAAACATGCATGTTAGACTGATTGGTAACTCTGAATTGTCCCTAGGTGAGAGAGAGAGAGAGTGAATGGTTGTTTGTCTCATTTGTCTCTATGTCCCTGTGATGGACTGGAGACCTGTCCAGGATGTCCCCTGCCTCTTCCACAGTGACTGCTGGACATGGGCACCAGTGACCCCTGTGACCCTGAAAGGAAGAAGCGGATAAAGATAATGGATGGATGAAAATAGGGGGCTCGTTCGCAAACCTTTAAGGAAAATATAAACAGGTCAGGAGTTGGTGACATCATAACTCTGTGCTGAACAATTTGTGGTAGCCTTCAAAAAGTTATAAACTGAAACAATTGTTTTAACAGTTAAAGACTTTATAATGTATAAAAATGCCAGGTCACAAATGTAAAGTCCAGCTTTCTGTGACTTGTTTAGACTTTTAATGATGTTTCTGTTGTGAAATGCATCTTAGTTTTGGAGCTCCAAATAGTGCTGGGTTTTCTCATTCGTTTCTTTATTATTATTTTTCTTTTAATTTCATTCTGCCATTTACTGCTAAGACAGATCTTAGCACAACATTCTTGATTGAACCACCATGTTTGAAAGTCTTTGTTGGGGTTGTTCAAAAATGAAACAAGATAACATGATATGAAAATAATATAACATGAGAATAGAATATGAAAAAACTGATGAGTAGAAATATTCATTTGAACTAGAGTATGAGAGAAATAGTTCCCTCTAATCAAGTTGTCCTGCTGGATCTTGTAAAGTTCTGTGTCTGGTCCAGGACTGGGGCTAAATAAACCTATTTGCATTCTGATTAGTGTAACAATTAAATGAGGATAAAGTCAAAAATAAATATTTTAGTTAAATAGTTTAAGGTTGTTTAGTTGTGGTGGCCATTTTGAACTAGGTCGACTCAAATTTAGCTGCAGCTTTACATGGAGTGATTTTTTCCAGAGGCTCATGAGACATTTTACTAGCAGACAGATGAATGCTGATAATAAAATGCACTGTGTGATCAGCTGACAGCAGGTGAAGAGTGTGAGTGGATAATAAACACAAAGCACACCAGCAGACAGCATTATAACAGATCAACTCCTGACGTGGATTATCATTTAACAGCTTTGTTTGGCCGAGGGTCTGAGACAGATTGCAGCGTCTCTACAGGACATACAAAGAATCTCCTGCTAATCCTGATACTATTAAACCTCTCAGACAAACAGCAGTTCCCCCTTATGACCCAATTCATCCCCTAAACACACACAAGCAAAGACAATATCCTGTTCTTACACAGAGCCTCATCACAACAGGGATGGGGAAAGGCAGCTACAGCATCAGTTTACTCTTGTCAGAAGCATGATAAAGATGCAGAAAAACTTTGTTCAAAGTAAACTTAGATTTTAAGAGAGCTACTGATAAAGTCCACAAAGCAACCATTTTATTACAAACACGGACAACTGGTCTGAAAGGCTTCCTTTAGAGACATCTTTACACAACAGGAAGAAATACAGGCAAAAAATGTTAAATCCTACACTCCAAAGAAACAAACAAAGAAAGCCCCAAAGATAAGAACATGCAGATGAAAAAGCACCATAGCTACCTTTCATGAAGACGAAATGAAGCCAAAGAAGACAACAAAGTGAGGAGACCGAGGAGAGGACAGCTCAGGGGGAGTCTGAGCTGAGGAAATCTGAAACCAGTAAGAGCAGGAGCAGCACAAAGACCAACTCTGTGACTCGTGGCAGAAAAGATGTGGTAGAAGCCTCTGGAGGAGGTTTTAGAGACAAAAGACGAGAGGCGACAAGGAGCAGGTGTTCTGGGGGCGGGGGAGGGAGGGGTATCAAAGGGGCTGTGGCTGAGGTGGGGATGACAACAGGAGGAGAGGCACAGGATGCCATGATGTTACATATGGGTGGAGGGGTCTGGAAAACAGCAGCAGCCTGTAGACAGAGTGGGAGGAGGGATGGTGGCAGGGTGGGACTGGAGGAGTAATTGGGGGGGGGGGCTGTGCTGTATGGGAGGAAGGAGGGTCAATTCATTTTAGATCATCCTGTAACTGTATGAGGAGACTGGTATAGGAGGAGGAGGAGAATGAATAAAATCTTGGATACAGAAGTGCTGGCTGGGGGTCTGTGACCATATGAGCTGCCTGCTCCATTACAGCAGGACTTAACCAAATGCACACACGCATGCATGTGCACACACGAGAATTTATTGGTAGTGAAAGACTGATCCTTGGCACACTTTCTGAAGGATAACAGACTGCACACAATCTTTAATTTGGGCCAACAACAATTCAATTCAGTTTTTTTTTTATGGCGCCAAGTCACAGCAGAAGTCATCGCAGGACACTGAACAGAAACATTCATATATATAAATAATAATTTAACATTATTTATCTATCTATTTATTTATCAGACTGCTTTGAGTTTAACTCCATTGCAGAACTCATCTGAGCAAGCATGAAGGTGACAGTGGAAAGAAAAACTCCCTCATAAGGAAGAATCCTTTAGCAGAACCAGGTTCAGGATGAGCAGCCATCCGCTTCGACCGGCTGGGTTTGAGAGGAACAGATACACAATGGCAGGTCAAGAATCACATGTTAAGCGTGGTGTCATTAGCAGCATTATAATGACCGTGGCAACTGCCTTCCCAGACTGCCCTCCAGAACCGGGTCTGGCAGACACAGAACATCCAAGGTTTCTCCACAGAATCAAACTGTTCCATAGAGTTCAATCTGTGCACGCAGAGGATCAAGGAGAATGTCGCCATGACAGGCTGGAGCCTGAGCCAGAGGCTGGAAGGGGGCCGGGAACTGAACCACGATGGCATGATGGCAAGGCAGCAACACACAAAACTCCAAAAGTGTGTCGTGGTCATACCCGTAGCATGGATGTGCAGTGTAGGTGCAAAAACTTGAAACAAACAACAGGAACAAAAAAAGAGCGAGTCCAAGTGCAGCTCCCATCAGTGCTACCATTCTGCGGCACACATGATGTTATCTGTGATCTCAGTGGGATTTACCTGGTTAAATAACGGTAAATAAAATTAAAAGCCCTGCGAAGAAGAGCAGGAGCTGAAAACTCAATTTTGGCCATAGGAGGGAAGGCATTATGTAAATCCTACATACAATGGCCAGAGCACAGTCGACATGGTAAATGGACTGCACCTGCATAGCACTTTTCTATCTGAACAAGACACTCAAAGCTCTTTACACTACAATCTGTGCCTCATTTACCCATTCATACAGCACTCTACTATTTCTGTACAAAGACTGATCAGTGCTTTTTCACATTCACACACCGTTGGGACACATTGATGATGGGAGGCATTTAGGGGTTCAGTGTCTTGCCCAGGGACACTTTGGCATGTGACTGCTGGTGGAAGCGAACCCCCAACTCTCACATTGAAGGACAACTGCTCCAACCACTCAGCCACAGCCGCCCCACATATTTATGGTTTCTTCATAAGAGGTTTTCTAACAACATTCTCTCCCTTTGTAGGACAGCTACATGGCCAAAAAATACATATTTATGCAAAATTTATACAATTGACCCAACAATTTTCAGTCAGGTCATCTCGACAGTTTCTTTTTTTTGTGCTGAAACGTTTCACCTTCCATTCAGAAGGCTTCATCAGTCAAGCAAACACACAATACAAAACTGATTCTTCCCCCAAACAACTTACTCCAAAGTGGAACAGGCCAGTTATGTTGGTGCTAAGATGGTCTCTTTGGCACTCTCCTCCAGTGTCGGCCCTCTTCCTTGTCGACAGTCATGTCAAACTGGTTCAAAACCAACAAAGATCCCATGAAGTCTGGGCTGGGGCCTCGAGTCTCATTTAGTCTGACTCAGAGTGTTCTCCCTGATGAGAGTGTGTGAAACAAGTGATAAGTGATCATAAACCATCTGTAGTGATGCACAGGGAAGGTATAAAGGATCTGTTTAAGTCTGTGGGATTTTTTTTTTTTGAGGGGGGGGGGGTGTCTTGATGCCTTTTTTGACTGATCTCTTCAATTAACTCCCACCTTTGCTGTCATTCAGAGGCTCAGTGTTATATATTTTTTTACCTGATAACGTTGAACCACAACCTTTTTTGAAGCTTTTAAGAGCCTAAATATTTTGGAATATTAGGTAAATTATTTAATGTCAACACTGATCAATGACCTTCGGCTTTATATAGAACAACTTTAAAATGGACAAAGGTTCATCAGATTGGACAGACATTGCCACCCATTGGTCTGAGGTCTCAAATTGAATCCATGGATACTATATTTCTCAAGTTATGTTCTTATTTTTTAAACTGTTTTAGTTTGCTGTTTTGGTTGTCGATCATGAGTGTTAATAACTAAGTAAACTAATCAAATCAATATTATAAATTATTAATTCAAATGATTAATCTGCATATGAAGTTAGTTTGTATATTGGAGCATCTCTATATTAGTAATCATACAAGGGTAAAGATCTGGCCAACTGTTCCACAGATGGGACAAAAGTCACTGCACCTCCTAAATCCAAGGTTTAAAAAAACAAAAAAACAACTGTCAATGCCTTACTTTCAACACCCTGGAGTCAACTTTCCTGGGGAGGCTTTAAAGTATGATCTCTCAATAGTTGGAACAGTATTCTGTCCATCCATTAGCTGTATGCACTTCATTTTTTGGGGGGGGTGCAGGGGTCACTGGTGCCCATGTCCAGAAGTCACTGTGCGAGAGGCGGGAGACACCCTGGTCAGGTCTCCACTCCATCACAGGGACGTAGGAACAATTTAGAGTTACCAATCAGCCAAACCTGAAAGTCTCTGCTCTGTGGGAGGAAACCAAAGAACTCTGAGAAAACACACACATACACAGAGAGAAAGTGAATACTCCACATAGACAGGACCCTGGAACAGTATTCTTTTTTTTTTTAATAGCAACCACTACCCTGGTCTTCTACTGTGCAGGTATTGACCCAGACTTCCATGTGACACTGAAGAGATATGTCAACCCCATATTGCCCAGAGCTTTAAGTATCTCAAGGTCAATCTGATACAGCCTTAATGGTCTACTACCTGGAAGCTTTTATAAACTACCTCTGTGACCTCAGTCATAGACTTGTCTTCCCTCAAGTCCTCAGAGTCCATCTCTGCAAAGGTGGATGGGGTGACTGGATTAAGGAGATACTCAAACTGCAACTTCTACTATCTGACAATATCCCCAGACCATGTCAATAATTCCCTAACCATGCCAAGCACAGCTTAAGACGAGGCCCACTTTCCCTTTCTGAGTCAATGAACAGTTGTGCAGAACCTCCTTGAAACTAATCCATGGGGTTTCTTCATTATCGCTCCAAAATCCTCCCATATTTGAAACCAGAGAAGCCACAGTCCTTTTAGTCACCCCATACCTGTCATCTGTGTCAGGAGTCCTCCAGGACATCAAAGCCATAAAGGACTCCTTAAGCTTAAAGGCCAGAATCAATGTTCATTTCCACCAGCAGACCTTTGGTTGCCACTGTGATAGGTAACACTGACCTTCAGGCCACAGCTCCTGAAAGCCATTTCTGCATGTTAAATTCACCATCAACATTTATTTGGGTTACCAAGTATCTGGATGCCTCCCCACCACCAGATCAAACTCATCACCATGTTGTGATTAGTTGATGGCTTTGTCTAGTCCCTTCCTTTGTCCAAATTTCCAAGATATAAGGCTGCAGTTCTGATGGTAAATGGACTGTACTTATATAGCACTTTTCTATCTTATTTCAAGATACTCAAAGCACTTTACACAACAATCTGTGCCTCATTTATCCATTCATACAGCACTCTACTACAGGTCATTCTCAAAAAATTTGCATATTGTGATAAAGGTCATTATTTTCCATAATGTAATGATAAAAATGAAACTTTCATATATTTCACATTCATTGCACACCAACTGAAATATTTCAGGTCTTTAATTGTTTTAATACTGATGATTATGGCATACAGCTCATGAAAACTCAAAATGCCTGTCCCAAAAAATTATCATATTTCATCCCACCAATGAAAGACAAGTGTTTTTAATACAAAAAACGCCAACCTTCAAATAATCATGTTCAGTTATGCACTCAATACTTGGTCGGGAATCCTTTTGCATGAATGACTGCTTCAATGCGGCTTGGCATGGAGGCAATCAGCCTGTGGCACTGCTGAGGTGTTATGGAGGCCCAGGATGCTTCGATAGCGGCCTTAAGCTCATCCAGAGTGTTGGGTCTTGCGTCTCTCAACTTTCTCTTCACAATATCCCACAGGTTCTCTATGGGGTTCAGGTCAGGAGAGTAGGCAGGCCAATTGAGCACAGTAATACCATGGTCAATAAACCATTTACCAGTGGTTTTGGCACTGTGAGCAGGTGCCAGGTCGTGCTGAAAAATGACATCTTTATCTCCATAAAGCTTTTCAGCAGATGGAAGCATGAAGTGCTCCAAAATCTCCTGATAGCTAGCTGCATTGACCCTGCCCTTGATAAAACACAGTGGACCAACACCAGCAGCTGACATGGCACCCCAGACCATCACTGACTGTGGGTGCTTCACACTGGACTTCTGGCATTTTGGCATTTCCTTCTCTCCAGTCTTCCTCCAGACTCTGGCACCTTGATTTCCGAATGACATGCAAAATTTGCTTTCATCCGAAAAAAGTACTTTGGACCACTGAGCAACAGTCCAGTGCTGCTTCTCTGTAGCCCAGGTCAGGCGCTTCTGCCGCTGTTTCTGGTTCAAAAGTGGCTTGACCTGGGGAATGCGGCACCTGTAGCCCATTTCCTGCACACACCTGTGCACGGTGGCTCTGGATGTTTCTACTCCAGTCTCAGTCCACTGCTTCCACAGGTCCCCCAAGGTCTGGAATCGGCCCTTCTCCACAGTCCTCCTCAGGGTCCAGTCACCTCTTCTCGTTGTGCAGCGTTTTCTGCCACACTTTTCCCTTCCCACAGACTTCCCACTGAGGTGCCTTGATACAGCACTCTGGGAACAGCCTATTCGTTCAGCAATTTCTTTGTGTCTTACCCTCTTGCTTGAGGGTGTCAATGATGGCCTTCTGGACAGCAGTCAGGTCGGCAGTCTTACCCATGATTGCGGTTTTGAGTAATGAACAAGGCTGGGAGTTTTTAAAAGCCTCAGGAATCTTTTGCAGGTGTTTAGAGTTATGTCGTTGATTCAGATGGTTAGGTTAATAGCTTGTTTAGAGAACCTTTTCATGATATGCTAATTTTTTGGGACAGGCATTTTGGGTTTTCATGAGCTGTATGCCATAATCATCAGTATTAAAACAATTAAATACCTGAAATATTTCAGTTGGTGTGCAATGAATCTGAAATATATGCAAGTTTCATTTTTATCTAAAAAAGTTCAATCTGGTCCTCTGGACATTCAAAAAAACCAACAAAACAAAGCAAATCAACAAAAAAATGTAGAAACGTTTCGTCTCTCATCCGAGAGACTTCCTCAGTCTGAATGTCCAGAGGACCAGATTGAACTATTTTAGATTTTTCTACCTTGATTATTGAGCATGCATCAGGATATTTCATTTTTATCATTACATTATGGAAAATAATGACCTTTTTTGAGAAGGACCTGTAGATCTGTACAAAGCTAATTGAACAAATCATTCTAAAGAGAATAATCAGTGCTTTATCACATTTATACACCGATGGGACACACATCAGAGACTATGAGGGGTTCAGTGTCTTGCCCAGGGACACTCCAACATTTGACTGCAGGTGGATTCGAACCCCCAACTCTCGCATTGGAGGACGACTGCTCTAACCACTCAGTCACAGCCGCCCCTGACAAGATTACAAAAATTGATCATTACCGCTTACCTCATCTGCTCACACAGACTCATGCTCATGTTCATGCTGCTGTTCAACGTAATGTTTTTATGCTATTAGTGCTTAGTGTATTTTTAGTTGATGTTTTTCTTAGTTCATATCTCAGATGTTATCATTGTTTTTCTTTTACATTTTATCGTTGGATGCAACTGTATACATGATTTTGTTCCAACACATGTACCACATGTGGTGTGAACGACAAAGAATCTCTGACTCTTTTATAGGGTGGGCCAAGGACTGAGTACCGAACTTCGGTTCTTTTATGGTACCGATCTTTGGTCGGTATATGTATCAAAATATGCCTCGTCTTTCAGTGTCAAGTTTCGGTGAGTGGCGTTACAGCCAATGCCAATGCTGTAACGCAGGAAAAAACAGGAAAAACACAGACGTGGTTACGCCCACTGACGGGGTTCACGTTTTTTTAAGGCAAGCCATGCAGCGCCTAATGCTGCGCCTGACTATGCACGGAAAGAATTTAAGAGCGTAAAGTTACTATGTGTTTGACTGGAAGATTGGAGTGCAGCCATCCTCCTCTCAGCATTTAAGTAAATGGTAAATAGACTGTACTTGTATAGCGCCTTTCTATCTGATCAAGATACTCAAAGCACTTTACAACAATCTGTGTCTTCATTTACCCATTCATACAGCACTCTACTAGATCTCTACAAAGCTAATTGAACAAATCATTATAAAGAGACTAATCAGTGCTTTATCACATTCATACACTGATGGGACACATCAGAGGCAATGAGGGTTCAGTGTCTTGCCCAGGGACACTTCGGCATGTGACTGCTGTTGGATTCGAACCCCCAACTTTTGCATTGGAGGACGACTGCTCTAACCACTCAGCCACAGCCTGTGGGTGTTGGAGAGCCTGCACGGCCCGGTTCAAAATCTCCATGACCAGACTACACTTTGCACTGAGGACGAAGCTGTGTGTGGGATTTCAGCTGGTAAGTGTACGTTTGTTAACGTTAATGCTGTGATTGCTAGTATCACTCAGCCCCCTGTGAATAGTAAACAGCCATCAGTGTACTAATGATTCATTGACAGGCTGATGGTCCTTCTTGATCATGTGAGCAGCTGGTTTTGGTTGTCAGCAGCAAACTGGTTGATCCACTCTGAGAAGGTGCTATTTAAGAGACTGAGCTGAATACAGCACCTCAGACTGAGGAAGCCTTTCAGATGAAAGATGAAACGTTTCTACATTTTTTTTTTGTTGTTGTTGTTTTCTTTTTTGAATGTCCAGAGGACCAGATTTAACTTTTTTAGATTTTTCTACCTGGATTATTGAGCATGCATCAGGACATTAGACACTGGTGTATCACTGGTTGCAACTGTTCTTTTGACCTGGAAATTACATGTATTTGTTTATTTTTATGTAAGAAAACTGCTTGGAATGGAAAAATACCATCCATCCATCCATTATCTTTACCCGTTTATTCCATTTTGGGTCACGGGGGTCGCTGGTGCCCATGTCCAGCAATCACTGTGCGAGGGGCGGGGTACACCCTGGACGGGTCGCAAGTCCATCACAGGGCCACATAGAGACAAACGAGACAAACAACCATTCACTCTCTCACTCACACCTAGGGACAATTTAGAGTTACCAATCAGCCTAACATGCATGTTTTTGGTCTGTGGGAGGAAACCGGAGTACCCGGAGAAAACCCACGCATGCACGGAGAGAACATGCAAACTCCACCCAGAAGGCCCCTGGACCGGGGTTTGAACCAGGGACCTGTTCGCTGAGAGGCAGCAGCTCTACCAGTTGCGCCACCGTGCTGCCTGGAAAAATACCAAAGTTAAAAAATAAAAGTCACGATTTGTACTGTAACGTAATCTTATTCTTGCTAGAATTTATATTAATTACAACAATGGTACCGAAAAAAGAACCGTCCAGGAACCAACAGAAGTGAAAGGTTGTGACGATTTTACAAAAGTTATTTACCTTTGTATTTATTAAAATGTGTGCCAGTCAGGTATCTGTCCTGACAAGTAGGATTTTATTGAGTTACTTCCTTTTGCTTTTGTTTTTAACCTGTCACACAAGGATCATACACTACAAAGTGTAGATCACAGCCCTCCTGACACTGAACAGCATACACAACATTACTCTGTTTGTGCCGGGGGACTGGATCTTTGGGATGAACCAGTCTTTGCCGTAATGTATTTTGGGGTTTAAAAGCCACTGGGATGTTATGTTTAGAAAAGGGCTGTGATCAGTCTTACATCGGGGAAACAAAACAGCCACTGGCCAAAAGGATGGCCCAGCACAGAAGATCAACATCATCAGGCCAGGACTCTGCGGTCTACACTCATCTCCAGGCCAGCGGTCACTCTTTCAGGGATGAAGATGTGCACATCCTGGATAGAGAGGAACGATGGTTTGAGAGAGGAGTAAAGGAGGCCATCTTTGTGAAAAGAAACCATCCATCATTAAACAGGGGTGGAGGCCTCTGGGTTCAACTGTCCCCCTCTTACAATGCTGTGATTGCTAGTATCACTCAGCCCTCTGTGAATAGTACACAGCCATCAGTGTGCTAATGATCCATTGTTAGTTGACTGGGATAAGTCGACCCCCCTCTGTGATAAATTAAAGGAATGTTGCCCGTCTCTCAATTTTACCCAACTGATCAACTCTCCGACGAGACTAAACAAAAACTGTCCTGAAAAATCCTCCATCTTAGACCTGTTTCTAACAAATATGCCTCACAAATTCCCTGGTACAGGTATATTCGCCAATATTTTGAGTGATCATTGTGTGACAGCGACTCCGAGAGATATTAAACTTCCACCTTCTAAGCCAAGATTAATCAACAAAAGGGATCTGAAACATTTTTGTGAACAGTCGTTCCTCTGGGATCTGTCTCACTTTGACTGGCATCGTATTCTATTAATTGATGACGTGAACTCCGTTTGGAACTATATTCATAATAGTTTCATTTATTTTGTGAACAAACGTGCTCCTTTTCGTCAGTTCAGAATAAAGGGACAAGACAGCCCCTGGTTTACTCCAGAGCTAGCTGACCTCCTGCACAGGAGAGACCATCTTTGGGCCACAGCGAGAAAATCTGACTCAGACACTGATTGGTTGAGTTTTCAACAGATGAGGAATAAATGCACAACTGCTGTCAAAGCTGCAAAACGTAAATATGTTTTATCTCAGACCTCCAAAAATCTAAATGACCCTAACAGATTCTTGAAAACCATCAAATCTCTCTCAGACACCCCCCAATCATCTGACCTCCCATTACAACTTCTCATTAACTCTGTTCCTGTGTCAAATAAGCACGAGATCCTGAACTGTTTCAAACATTTTGTTGCTTCTAGTTCTTTATTTGACACAGTCACTAATGGAAAATCAGCCACTTCACGTAATAACCAAACATCTACAAATCAAATCCCTCCTATAAGTCAATACTCAGCTAATCACACCTTCTCTTTTTCTCCATTCTCAGTCAGTGAGGTTAATAAAATGTTAAAAGATCTTGATCCTAAAAAATCTGCAGGACCAGATGAACTTCCACCTTATTTCTTAAGGCTGGCTGCTCATATCATCACAGTCCCTGTGACCCACATCTTCAATCTCTCCATAAGACAAAACTCCATCCCAGACACTTGGAAAACAGCCTTTGTTCTTCCTTTGCTGAAGGGAGGTGACCCCACCTCACTGAACAACTATCGACCAATCTCTAAGCTCTGCATTTTAGCCAAGGTTCTAGAAAAACTGACAAACTCTCAAATCAAAAATTACCTGGACTCATTTAACATCTTAACTCTCCATCAATCTGGTTTCAAGAAACAGCACAGCACAACGACTGCTTCACTGAAGGTTATTAATGACATCGTTGAAACATTGGATGTTAAGGATTATTGTGCTGCACTTTTCTTGGACCTGTCTAAAGCTTTTGATACTGTGGATCAGAACATCTTGTGTCAAACTCTCAGAAATTGGTTTCTCAGAACAGACCATTGGTTGGTTCTCTATCTCTCAGACCGGAGGCATTGTGTTCAACATAATGGTACTTCCTCCAGTTATTTAACAGTCAACAATGGTGTACCACAAGGCTCAGTCTTAGGACCCACCCTCTTTACAGTCTACATACATAATGTAGGTAAAAACATCCCTAACGCATCCATACATTTCTATGCTGATGACACAGATTTTATTGTCGAGCTAAAACTGTTGCTAAGGCTTTCCAGCTTTTGAAATCTGCATTCAACTACATCCAGACAGATTTGTTCCGCCTCAAACTTGTCCTAAATGCCAACAAAACCAAAGGGATGCTTTTTTCAAATAGGAAGTTGGTCCCAGCAGTTCTTCCTCTGATCTCATCCTCAAATGGTGTCCACATTGAGTTTGTTGATTCCTACAAATATTTGGGTATCTTGGTCGACTCACATCTCTCTTTTAAGCTCAATGTGGAAAACTTGGTAAAGAAACTGAAAGTTAAACTGGGTTTCTTTTTCAGAAACAGATCCCGTCTAACCCTGAATGCTAGAAAACGCCTTGTATCTGTGACTTTCCTCCCCTCCATTGATTACGGTGACATTATTTACATGAACGCTCCTACAAGAACTCAGCAGATGTTGGATGCTGCAGATGTTGGATGCTGTCTATCATGGTGCAGTAAGATTTATAACTGGCTGTGATTATTGTACCCACCACTGCACCCAGTATTTACTGGTTAACTGGACATCGTTAACTTCACGCAGACTCTCTCACTGGTACATTTTCATCTTTAAATCACTTCTTGGTCTGCTGCTTTCATACATCTCCTCCTTCATGTCTCTGCGTGAGTGCAGCTATAGCGTGCGCTCTCAGGACATTATTACCTGCAGTGTTCCCTCAGTGAGGACTGAACTAGACAAAAGGACTTTCTCCTACTCCGCTCCTGTTTCCTGGAATATCTTGTAAAAAGATCTGAAGCTCTTGACCTTTGACCTCTCTAATGCCCCTTTTCCATTAGTACCTGTAGTACCGGTACAGCATGGCTCTCCTCTACTCGGTACGGTACAGGTTGTGTTTCCATTATGCTTTCAGTACCGGTTCCAGTGGGCGGGGTTCAAATTGACGTCACGACCTCTCACCAGCTGGTGGCGCTGAGACGCAGAAACTGTTTTCAGTACAGGTTGAGAATTTATGTTATTTTGAAGTTGTGTGTATGTATGTATGCATGTATGTGTGTATGTACATGTGTATAAATATATATATATATATATATATATATATATGTATTATATACATACATATATACATATATATATACATATATGTATTTATATATACATACATATATACATATATATATACATATATGTATTTATATAAACATACATATATATATACATATATGTATTTATATATACATATATGTATTTATATATACATACATATATACATACATATATACATATATATATATACATATATGTATTTATATATACATATATGTATTTATA
>NC_056508.1:3284877-3285352 GCF_014905685.2 Nematolebias whitei | reverse complement strand
TATATATACATATATATATATATACATATATACATATATATACATACGTATATATACATACGTATATACATATATATACATACGTATATACATACGTATATACATATATATACGTATATACATATATATACATACGTATATACATATATATACATACGTATATATACATACGTATATACGTATATATACATACGTATATACGTATATATACATACGTATATACGTATATATACATACGTATATACATATACATACGTATATACATATACATACGTATATACATACGTATATACATATACATACATACGTATATACATATACATACATACGTATATACATATACATACATACGTATATATACGTATACATACATACGTATATATACATACATATGTACATACATATATACATACGTATGTATACATACATATATACATATGTATATATACATACGTATATACATATGTATATATAC
>NC_056508.1:3279264-3284777 GCF_014905685.2 Nematolebias whitei | reverse complement strand
AGATATAAATATATATATGTATATAAATTAAAACTCTGATGAACCAGATTCTACATAAACATTAGATTTAAATTCTTATAGGTTTCCATCATCATTTGATGTATTTGCACTCGTGTCTACTTTTAATGTTCATTTTAAATGTGTTTTCTTTCTTGTTTACATATATACATTTTATTTTTAGTTTTGCTTTAAAGTTCTTGTTTTGTGATTTGTACATTTGTGAGTTAAAATAAAGTTGAACTGAAGGTCGTCTCTTTTCTTTAAACATGTTTGAGGGAAATATTCCTGAGATCCAATAGTTTTGTGTCTTTTTATGATTTTCAGCTGAGTTAACAGTCATTAAAGGGAAAACAGGATTTCATGATGAAGCTGGCACCGTTTATTTATTTATTTTTTTTAATCTTCAACGCTAAAATATATATATATATATATATATATATTATTTTTTTATGACGATCCTCTCCTCCGGAGACAGGACGGGCAGGCTCATCCTCCCAGCTCCAGCTCAGCTGGTGACTCACAGAGGCCGTTCCAAGACTCCAGTCGCGCGTAATCATGAAGGCCCGACCCGCGCAGACAGGCGGGCAGAGACGGGTCTGCGACGAACGGTGGAAGCGATTTTAAAAAACATTTTACGTGTAAAAAAAAATAATAATTTTTAAATCGCTTCAGCAATTTTTTTAAAACATTTTTTGTATAAAAACAAAATATTTTATTTAAAAAACGTTTCCACCGTCCGCCTGACTGCCGGGTGGGATCGGGATTCAGCCTTCATGATTACGCGCGGCCGGGGTCTGGCAACGTCCATCTGTGAGTCCCCATCTCCAGCTTCACAGTGACCTGCGGAGCTCTGAGCACACAAGGCTGGTATCTGGAACCCGAGCCTCCGAGTCGGCACATCGAAGGATCTTCTGCGGTGACCAGCTGAACTTTGAGCCGGGGAGATGATGCCCTGCCCGGCTTGGCGCTCCGAGGCTCCGGAGGGAGGATCGGGGTACACCAGCAGAGCTCCATCCAGCTTGCTCTGAATTATGTTGTCGGCCACCAAGCACAAAAAATGCCAGCACATCAGCATTAGACCAAGATGTTGTCAGTATTGTTTTAAAAATCTTTAAAATAAATCCAGCCGCTGCTCCAGTCCAGGAAATTGCAAATGGCGGATTATTGTTTTGAAACGTTTCTGAAGGATCCAGTGACTCCGCCCTCGACTCCGCCCCCGACCAATCAGTGACCGACAGTGTTCTGACGTCACGTTTTGTACCTCTTCGTACCGGTTAGAACCACAGAGCCAAGGGTACTGAAAATAGTAACAGGTGCTAAGTACCGGTACTAATGGAAAAGCCTCAGAACCGGGCCAAGTAGGGTCCAGTCGGCCCGTACCGGTACTAATGGAAAAGGGGCATAAGTGGTTTTAAGAATCTATTGGACTCCTGGCAGGGACCAATGCAGACATGTTCTTGTTTTTAGTTTTCTACATTCGCCTTAGAATCTAGCTGTTTTTTGTTACTTTTCACTTTTCTTTTTTAGCCATCCTATTTGTTAAAAAAATAAAATAAAATTGTATTACTTTTTATAACTGTTTATTGTTGTCGCTGTTGTCCATTGTTGTCATTATTCTTTGTTGAAATCAGGTCTCTCTTGTAAATGAGTCCTCGAGGCTCAATGGGATTTACCCGTCTAAATAGAATAGATTAGATTAGATTAGAATAGAATAGAATAGAATAGAATAGAATAGAATAGAATAGAATAGAATAGAAACTGCCTTTATTGTCCCACAGATGGGAAATTCAAGTGTAACAGCAGCAACAGCCGCAACAGATAAAAAGATTTTAAAAAAAAATCTCTGGATGAAAATAAAGGTTGAATGAATGAATGAATTTTCAGTTTTGTATTTTTTCTTTTCCAATGTCCATAAAAACAACATGTTTCACCTCTGTTTCTTCAATGTCCATCAACAAAGACAAGTCCCTTCCCCACAAAAAGTGTCCTTGATTCTTCCTCAGAGTTCACAAGGCAGGTAATGGCTCCCACACATATTTTGCCTCACAGCAAGAGCTGAGAATCAACAAAAGAAATACACAAGGCTCCAAATACAGTTTCAGTAATACAATGCACATAAATCACAACATTACAGAAAATAATAGACTTACAGATCATGATGAAACTCTCTCAGAGGCAGAATAAGGAGTCAGTTTTCTGTTATCTGCTCTGGACAAATACCACATTTAAACTCATTTTATTTTCTATAAGGGAATGCAACAATTAGTTTTTTAGTCATTTTACATTTTGATTAGTTATAAATGGTCTTGAGCCGGAAAAGGGTAGAGTGCCCTCTCCAGGACAGGGAGGAGGTCCTACCCTCATCTATGGTCACGATCTTTGGGTTGTGACCGAAAGAATGAGATCTCAGTTACAAGTGGCCGAAATGAGTTTTCTCCGCAGGGTGTCTGGGCTCTCCCTTAGAGACAGGATGAGAAGCTCGATCATCCGGGAGGGACTCAGAGTAAAGCCGCTGCTTCTCCACATCGAGAGGAGCCAGTTGAGGTGGCTTGGGCATCTGTTTAGGATGCCTCCTGGACGCCTCCCTGGTGAGGTGTTCCGGACATGTCCCACCGGGAGGAGGCCCAGAGGAAGACCCAGGACACGCTGGAGGCACTATGTTTCTCGGCTGGCCTGGGAACGCCTCGGGATTCCCCCGGAAGAGCTAGCCCAAGTGGCTGGGGAGAGGGAAGTCTGGGCCTCCCTACTTAGGCTGCTACCCCCGCGACCCGACCCCGGATAAGCGGAAGAAAATGGATGGATGGATGGATTAGTTATAAAACTTTCGATCAAACTTTTGACTCAATGACATCAGCTTATGGCACTTCTGTGTTGACACGTCGGATCGACAGTACATTTTATAGTAACACGAGAGCTTAAACGGCCTCAGATTTATTTTAATGAGTTCTATTTGACAGAAGGGTTGATGTGGCTGCTGCTCTCTCAGTGCAGGGAGAACTGTCATCTTTATAAACAAGACAGCAATGAATTTGAACAGGTGACAATCGAACGAGTCTATGAGAGACAGGTGTGTTCAGGGCATACCATACCATTTTATTTATCGAGCACTTAAAACAGCTACAAGGCCAACCAAAGTGCTGTACAGACAGAAAAACAGGCAACACACAAAGCAATATACAAAATGCAGTAAATCAGAATATAGACATAAAAACGATGCAGATAATAAATATGATGACTAACCTGTGCGGAGCATACAGGTTCAAAACACAGATCCTCTGATGTTGAAAGCTACTGACTAGTAGTGAGTTTTTAAATGGGACTTGAAGACCGAGAGGGAGGGGGCCTGTCTGACAAGCAGAGGTAACTCGTTCCAAAGTCTTGGTCCTGCTACAGAGAAGGCCCCGTCACCTCTGCGCTTAAGACGAGTTCCTGGAACTGTGAGGAGCAACTGGTCCACTGACCTCAGGGAACGTGGTGAGACATATGGTTGTAGCAGATCAGAGAGATGGGGGGGGGGGGGGGGGGACTGTTCAGTGATTTGGAAACATACAAGAGTATTTTGAACTGGATTCGAAGGTGAACCGGTAGCCAGTGCAGTGAGGCCAAAACTGGTGTAATGGGCTCTCTTTTGCCTGTACTGGTTAAAAATCGAGCTGCTGCATTCTGGACCAGTTGTAGTCGTGCAATGGAGGTCTGACTGATACCAAACAGGAGTGAATTGCAGTAATCAAGCCTAGATGTAATGAATGCATGTATTACTGTCTCCAGGTTATTTTTGGACAATATGGGCTTCAGTTTAGACAGCCGCCTCAGTTGGAAGAAACATGATTTAACAATCATGTTTACATGATTTGTTAGGTTTCAAGAAAGGGTCCATTATCACTCCCAGATTAGTGACTGTTTTTCTGACAGGGATAGAGTGGAAAGGTCGATACAGTGGTTTGTGATTGTGTCATTGGGAGGGAACAACATGACTTCAGACTTCTTTTCATTGAAACTTAAGAAGTTTAAAGCCATCCAGTCCCTGATGTCAGCCAAGCAGCCGAGCAGAGGTTGAATAGAGCATGTACCATTGTGTCTTAGGGGGAAGTAAATTTGACAGTCGTCGACGTAAAAGTGAAAGGGTATGTTGTGTTTCCGGAAAATAGCACCAAGTGGCAGCAGGTATAGAGAGAATAGGAGGGGACCCAGGAAGGACCCCTGTGGAACCCCCCATTTAAGCTCTGGCGCTGCAGAACTAAAATCCTTGATGGAGACACAAAAGGATCTGTCAGCGATGTAGGATCTGAACCAATTGAGGGCAGACCCTGTGATGCCTACCCACTGCTCCAACCTAGCAATGAGGATCTCATGGTCAGTGGTGTCAAAGGCGGCTGTGAGGTCCAATAGGACAAGCAGCACAGAATAACCGGTATCTGTGGATCTGAAAATGTCATTAAAAACCTTCAATAGGGTAGTTTCAGTGCTGTGGAGAGATTTAAAGCCAAATAAAATAAATAAAATAGCTCTAAGGCATGTCTTAATGTGAAAGGACAATAGGGCCAAGGGAAAGAGAAAATAAATGCAGCCAGTTCAGTGCAACAAGCAGGCTGTCACAAGGTACCCAGCCCTAAATGCATAACCTAATTTTCTTCTTGTTAGAATTGATGTTAATTATAAAATTGTTACCGAAAAAAGTATAGTTCAGGAACAAATATTGAAGTGAAGGTACCAGTTCAGATATCTTTTTTATTTTATTTATTTTTTATGATACCCAGCCCTAAGTGGGCCATAAGAGTACTTGATTTGCATGTTTTAACATGATGCGTGTGCCAAACACAGAAGCCCAATAACAGAGCACTGCTTTGGTTCAGATCAGGGATGGCATTCCTTCCAATCACTCCCCTACAGAAAGCTGTCATTTCATGGACATTGAAGTCACCCGGGTGAACAACAGAATCCACCTATGGCACCCTTTCAAAAACAATCTATGGACTCAAGGAAGGCCAGGTAATCTGAATTGCAGTTCAGAGCATAAGCACAGAAAACAACGAGAACCTTCCCTCTAGCAGCTCAGCATTATCCCTTTGCCCACAAGATTTCCAACATTGATGTACAGGTACTTGTGAATATCACCACACTCTTCTGATACTTCTATCCCTTGGCAACAGCAGGACAATGTCCAGCATACTGCATTTTTTTCCTCCCACTTTGATCATTGGTGATTATCCTCTGTCAAAACAAAGTATACTGTAATCTGAAGAAATATAAAACACAAATATCAATGTACTTCTTAAAGCCTTCAAATGTCACAAAAGTTTCCTTCCTCTGTTGGTTAGTGTATGTTAAAGAAAAAGACCACACTTTGAATACCAGTGCATGACATTTTACATGCCTAAAGCAAACACATGACTGGATGGTACATTCCTACGCAAATAATTAGCTACTTGATAAAATGCAATGCCTGAAGCCTGTTATCAATGTGGCTGGGAGGATGTTCCTGTCAGCTGTGTGTGTGTGTGTGTGTGTGTGTG
>NC_056508.1:3274385-3279164 GCF_014905685.2 Nematolebias whitei | reverse complement strand
TTGGGGTAAATGGACCTCTGAGGAAATGTTTAAATCTGTCATTCCACACATTTAGTTTAAGATCAGTCTTAAATGTTGATTTGTGTTCTCTTTTTACCTCTCTCTCCTCTATTCCCATTTCCTTTCCCTATTAACCCTTCTCACGCTTTTCTGCTTTGTTTTCATCCCCATGTCCATTACATATGAAACAAACCCAAAGCAAATTCTAATGACGTTTTATTTATATATGAAGTGGAGCATTAAGGCCAGCCATAATGCTCTGCTTGTGAAAGTAAATCTGTTGGGCTTCACTTTGACACAGACAATAACTCCAAGTGTCATAATGCCAGACAGGACAAGGGGAAAAAAAAATCTGTCTTAAATTTTTCAGTGCATCAACTCCCATTTCGACCTGAACAAAGTTAAAGGCACAGTCTTCCTCAAAGGAATACATATTGCTTCATATCAACAGTTGTAGTCATTTTTGGATTGGGCAAGATTGTGCAACAGGTGGCAGCCAACTTAAATGGACTCCAAAAAAAACTATAAGATGTACATTCAATGATTATAAAATAAGATGTTTCTACTGGTTCATGAGATACTTTGCTAAGAGACAAAAACACTCACAGGCTTGCCTGTTGACAGCGAGTGATAACACTTTTTAGATTTGAACGCTACTGCACCAGTGTCTTAGATGCACTGAACAATATTTGTAGACCATCACAATGTCTATTGTCTGAATGAATTTTATTGTAAAACTGGGGATCCTGCTACTTGCTTTTGAAGCTGAAGCTGTTGGATAACTGAATTGAAGACAGTTAATTCAACAAAATCAACAAAGTAAATGACATGGACAAAACAAAATATTTAATTGTGATTCAGCAAATGAGTAAAAAACTTGTGTAAGAACAGTTGGACCTGCCTTGTCAGGGCTCACTCCTCTCTCAAACATCATCTTGAGGCTGTTAATGGGAACACACGGATTCTCCATGTCAGACCCCCCTGGTGCTGTCGTCTTTGCCCACTCCTCCTGTCTCTCTGGACCTCTGCTCTCCATCAGCTCGTCGGATTCAGGTGACGGAATGCTCTTGTCCTCCGAGTGAGCCTGGCTCTCTGGTTCTATGTTGTGGTTCTCAGAGTGTGTGGTAGTTCTTAGACTTTCATATTGTGGCTGAAATGGTGAGGAAGAAGGTGGAGGTTTGGTGAGAGGAGATGAAGAACTGTGGCAATGGGAGATTGTGGGACTGAGAGATTTGGTCAGAGGCTGGGAGATGAGACTGAATGACTGCAGCTGTCGTTGCTCCCAGCGTTTCTTCAAAACATTTAGATTACCACCAGACAGTGTGGAGGGCAGAGGTTCTGGAACCTGTAGAGAACAAGAACACTGACATAAATGCATTTGGATTGAATAAATCATTATTTGACTCTAATTAAAGGCTAGGGTTTTAGAGTCTTGTGTTGTCACATGTCAAACCTTCAAAAACAGAATCTCAATTCAGATTTTGCAGGACGTCATACTCAGTGTTGTGAATTGCTTTCAGATATTATATAACATAAGTTAAACAACAGAGTGCAGAACGAGTGGAAAGTACAGCGAGTGAGGAGAAAAATCGACATTACAGCAGCATAAGGCAGAGCTACAATAAACCACAAGTTCAAGTTGTGTTTGTCATATGCAAGGTTAACACAGGGTTAACAGTAGACACAGCCGGTATAATAGCACAAACACAAGCAAAATAAACAAAGCTGCCAAAGATGTAACAGGGCATGATATAAGAGAGCTGCCTATCCCGCAATAAAAGGTGCAGGAAATGCAACAAGTTGGGACACTTTGAAATTGTATGAAAAACTAAAATGCTAAAAGAAGTTGGAGCTGAGACACTACTGGATTCAGATGAGGATTCATTCTTAGAAAGAGCTTTTCCTAGGAGTTAAAACTACATCAAAGGCAACTGTCATTGAGGAGTCAAGTTCAGATACAGATTGGGACATTAAGCTACTTGTGAATAGCAGTCTGGTTGATTTAAAAATTGATATTGGAGCCGACACTACTGTTATGACAGAAATTACTTTCATGAAGCTACAGCAGAGACAAACTGACCCAGTCCAGGCAAACAGTGTACAGCCCAGGATGAAAAGTCAGGTGCATGGGTAAATTCCTTCATTGTATAAAGGGCAAAAATACTAGTATTGGACTACAGTAATCAAAAGGCAATATGCAAGCAACCTGCTAAGCAAAACTGTGACAAAGCACATTGGACTGGTTGCTAGAGTTAACCAAATTAATAGTGACTTAATAAAGGATGTGTTTGGAGAAATGGGACTACTGAACTGTACACTAGGGCATTAACAGAGTACTCGAGTAATCTACACATCGATTTCTAGGACATCTATCGATGTTAAAAATGTAAAGTCGGGTATCCGTAGTGACGTCATATTATGTGACCACCGTATGACCGTAGGGGGCGGTGTTGCACTGTTGCAGGTCACAGAGTATGGCGTAACACCGGGTCCTATCCACCGAACCAGAACCAGTTTCGGTTTAAGTTTCGTTTTTGAAGTGCTGCATGTTTCTTCACGTTTGCAGTTTAATAATAATAACTAATAGTTTAGTTTTTCCTGTGACTTATTTGCAGTATGATAAATGGTAGGAGCATAATATACGCTCCCAATGTTTTGTTGGTCTTTTATTTTTGTAAATAGTTACCTTTTTTTGTGGTTTTATTTATTTATTTATTTTTGTATCTTGAGATCTATGACGTCATCAAATACTCTAGTTCTACTCAGGTTTTATAATAATAATAATAATAATAATAATGTCATCACAATGTCAGCACTGTATGTTTCCATACAATGGCGAAATTAGTCTCTGCATTTAACCCATCCACCACCAGGTGGTGCAGTGGGCAGCTATTGAAAGCGCCCGGGGGACATTTTGGGGATGAGACGTGCTGCCCAGAGACGCCACGTGATGTGCAGTGACTGGGGATCGAACCTGGGACTTTCGGGTCCCAAGCCGGCTGCCCTGCCTCTACACCATCTCGGCCCCCATATATTATGTTAATGTCGAGTTTAAAAATTATATCCTCGTTCAACCCCTACTGTACACCTGTAAAAATAGAGTTAACGGACGATGCAGTGCCATACAATGTGAGCACATGCAGAGTTCCATTTCATCTCCTCCCAAAAGTGGAAAAAGAAATAAAGTGCATACTCAATTTTGGTATTATTGAAGAAGTTACTGGGGCAACAGACTGGTGTTCACCAATGGTGGCTGCACCAAAGCACAACAAAGACAGGATCAGAGTGTACATAGATAGATGTAAAACGTCTGAATAAGGGAGTCAAATGTGAACTATACATGCTGCCCACATTGGAGGATGTAGCTCCCAAGTTGGCAGGGACTAAAGTGTTCACCTTGAATGCATCCAACAGGTTCTGGCAAATTCCACTGGACTCTAGCTGCCAGAAACTGACAAAATTCATAACTCCAATGGGCATGTTTTGCTTCAAGCGCCTGCCATTTGGCATTCCATAAGCACCAGAGATCTTCCAGCGGCTGATGAGCGCTTTGCTCAAAGACCTAATTGAGACTTGTGATGGACGACATACTTGTTTTGGATCTAACAAAGAGGAGCACGATCATTGCTTAGATGTGGTTCTATGGACAATGAAAGTATCAGGCCTCAAGCTCAACAGGGCCAAGTGCCACTTCAGAAAGGGATAACTACGGTTCTTCGGGCACATCATCAGCACGGACGGCATGAAACCGGATGACAGCAAAGTGGAGGTGATTGCTAAGATGCCCAGCCCCACAAATGTGGAGCAACTGAGGCAGGTACTTGGACTAATAAAATATATGTGGTTAAATTTCTGCCAGGCCTGTCTACTATGCTGCATCCAATTACCAATCTACTCAGAAAAGAGACTGCATGGGTGTGGGGTGAGTTTAAGGAGCATTTAACAAAACAAAAAGAAATGCTCAAAGCAGTACCAACACTTGGTTATTATGACGCAGGCCAACCAACAGTTGTTAGTGCAGATGCCAGCAGCTATGGCCTGGGCGCTGTACTGTTACAGGACCATGATGGAGAGTTGCAGCCCGTTGCCTTCTGTTCTTGCACACTCACTGATGCAGATAAAATATATTCACAGATAAAAAAAGAAAGGCATTTGTTTGGGCCTGTGAATATTTTGCTCGATACATTCAAGGGATGGGCCATATACATGCACGTTTGAAGACCCGAACAGACCACCCAGCACCAGACTCATTTCACCACAGGATGAAGAGCATCTCAGCGTGACCTCAGTAGAAGTAAGGAGTACTTTCAGGAGGATTAACCCACATAAAACAACCGGCCAAGACAACATCCCTGGAAAAGTGTTGAAAGAATGTACCGATCAGCTCTGTGAGGTGCTATCAGACATATTTAACACCTCACATACCCTAGAGAAAGTTCCCATCTGCCTGAAGACTGCCACCATCATCCCAGTCCCAAAAAGCTCTACAGTGACTGGTCTAAATGACTATCGGCCAGTGGCCCTCACCCCGATAGTTGCTAAATGCTTCGAAAAACTGGTCACGACCCACATCAAAACAACCATCAACATCAACGAGGACCCTCATCAGTATGCATACCGTGAAAACTGATCAACAGAGGACGCCATCTCCTCTGTGGTCCACACTGCGCTCAACCACCTGGAGCAGAAAGACTACAGGCTACAGAGAAGCAGCACTGGACTGTTGCTCAGTGGTCCAAAGTACTTTTTTCGGATGAAAGCAAATTTTGCATGTCATTC
>NC_056508.1:3271144-3274285 GCF_014905685.2 Nematolebias whitei | reverse complement strand
TTTTTTTTTTTTGGTAAGCACTTTGATAACAGTTACTGTTTTAAATGTGCAATATAAATAAATGTGACTTGACTTGACTTTTTAATTGACTTTTGTGTGTCTTTGTCCAGTGCGAGTTCTGTAAGATACTGCAGCATCATGATACAGTTACGCAAGGGACAACTAGATGCCACACAGCCCAAAAAAAAAAAAAAATGGATGTTTAATAAAACTGCTAAATAAAAATGTCTCCAAATATGTCCATCTACAACTGATTACCTTTTGGAGTCAACCCAAATCAAGATGGCTGACAGAGCTAAGTGATCTTAAAAAACACAAATGGCTTTTACAAATCCTGCATGTTATTTTCACAACTTTTTTTGTCTGTCCAAACAGGTCTCACTTGTAATAGAGTCTTCGAGGCTCAGTGTGATTTATCTGTATAAATAAAAGTTGAATTGAGCTACACAGATATTTATTCCCAACACAACAAAAGTATTCATACCCCTTGAACATTTTTTCACATTACAACAAACTTCAAAGTGTTTAACAGATATTTCAATTGGATAAAGTCAACTAAAGGCTGCAGAAATCATTTAATTAATAATCTAACAAGGTGGATTCTTCTTGTTGAAATGTTTCATCAACAAGAAGAATCCATCCAGAGGACCTGACTCAACCTTGTTAGATTTATCTACCTGGATTCTTGAGCATGCGTCAAGAGTACTTACTTAATAACCTGTATGGTTTAATATCTGTATAAACCTAGCAAATCTGTGAACCTCTGAGTTTTGTTACAGATTATCAGAAATCAAACAGAATCATGAAGACGAAGGAAGACCAACTAATCTGAGATAAAGCTATTGAGATATTTAAAGCAGAGTTTCATTATAAGACAATCTCCAAGCTTTGAATGTCTCAAAGTATTTACTTGAGGGATTGAATACAAATACACACTGCACACAGTTTTACTTTTTTTTTTTTACCATTTGTGATTTTCCTTCCACTTCTCAATTTTGAGTTCTTTTGTACCAAGGTATCACAAAATCAAATGAAGTTTTTGGTTTTAACAGAGTCAAAATGTGGAAAAGTTCAAGTTAAGGCACTGTGTTGCACAATGTTTTGGTTTAAAAGTTTGGCATGCAAAGCCGGGAGGCTGTTCCTTAAAGGAATGTTACTTTCATTATATCCAATTTTCTCCTGCTTTTTCATGAAACATTAATCATTTAAAGGAGTTTTCCAACACGTTATGATTTAGAATGTGTGTGAAAACCAAACAATCTACAGATTGCACTCTTAATAATTTTGCTCAAACTCAGCCTTTTGAAGATCCACATGGCAGAGACTGTCACTGATTTTAACTAGCTCTACTGTCATGCCCGTAAATCATAAAGATGTGCATTTAAAAAAGAAAACCTAGATGAGCAGTCAGTTCAGTTTAACTGTCAGATACAGAAATGAATCCTAGGCTGCAAAAACTCTGTTTCTGAAGCTTTGAGAAAAGCTTTTAGATAAAGGATCACTCAGTCACCAAGCTGCTCTTTTCAATTTGTTATATGAATTCCATCATGGTTGGACTTTGACTGATTCTCAGTGACTCAGCCAAAAACTCGCTAAAACAAGTTACATCAGTTAGAGTGCATTGTTAGTTATTGCATGCAGAGTCAGTATACTCGCACCTACATGACAAAAGACAAAAGAACCAGAAACTTTATCAGAAAAGAAGTTGTAAAATAAAGAAAAAAAGGAAAAATGACTTTAGGACAAAACCTGAAAGCAATGCAGACGAGCCCGCTGTCCAGCTGTCGTTGCGTGATTTGGTAAATGTTCGAATGGTGCGTGCCTGAAAATGCTACAAGCTGTCCCAGATGAGGAAGCCAGAGAAATGATCAGAATAAAGCAGCATGAAGTAACTCGCCCACCCCCTACAACACAGAAGGAAGGAGCAAAGGAAACAGGGAGAGAAAAGGGGTGAAGGTTGAGGGTAAGAGGGAGGGGAGAGGAAAAAAAGAAATCAGAAACAGACAGTGAGGGAAAGCAGGAAAATACGCCCAGGAAATGAGAAAAATGGTACAGAGTGTGTGCTGGAAACCTGAAAGACTCACTTTGAATGAATAATATTAATCTTAAAAGTGTTTAAGATATCTGCAGATTATTTTTAAGGATTAGATTTAAACAAACTTTAGACTTTTCTCTAACCCAAAGCAGAATACCAAACTGATTACTAAGGATTATATCAAGTATTTTTATGTAAAATAAAATACCTGCCATCCTACAAAATAACTATAATAAGACATTTTTGTATGCAAGTTACAGAAAGTCACATGCTTTAAAACCTCTGGTCATTAAAAATCGAATGTGGCTGAGTGGAAATACTGTAGTCGAAAGTTAAAATGACTGCTACCTTATCAATATATTTGACAGTATTTGAACAGGCTGGCCAATAAAGGGCGCTAGGGCACTGCCCCACCACTCACTCACCACATTACCTTGAATAAGACATAAAAATTTTAAATAAAAATTCAATAATAAAATAAAATTATTTCTAAATATATGTATATACATTTTTAGTTGTGTAAAATAAATATTTTTTAGGTAATGATGAGTAAAGTTATTTTGTTTGTCGACATTGTCTGATTAGTGACGTATTTCCACCCTGGGGTGCAAAAAACTTTGCCCATGGACTCTTATACATGCACAGTAGCTCCTCTTCAATACACGAGATAGGGACCATTCTGGGGCGCACCTCTCCTGTGCCCAGAGCATAATGCAGCTTGATTTGCATATCACTACCCTCCTGCGGTGGGAGTGTGGGATTCCTGCCACGGGACTGACGTCACAGCCATCTGTCATAAAGTTCACCTGATTGACAGTTGGAGATGATCGGACAGAGATGCAAAATGGAGCAAGCGAAATTAAATAATTCAGTGAAGTCACTTAAAACAACACCTTTTGAGAGAAGAACATATCAGGAAAAGCTAGAAGTGAAAGAGCTCAGACCTGATCAGCCAAACATCACAATTAATCATCAATCCAAAGACAGAGGGAGACAGTACGCTCGGTCTTTTTCCAGGCCCTGGTTTAGCAGCAAGGCTTGGCTAACTGCATGTAGCGTGGCTAATGCTTTATTCTGCTTTCCCTGCCTCCTTTTTCAAACATCAG
>NC_056508.1:3268285-3271044 GCF_014905685.2 Nematolebias whitei | reverse complement strand
TATGTATATGTATATGTATATATATATATATGTATATGTATATGTATATATATGTATATGTATATATATATATATATGTATATGTATATATGTATATGTATATGTATATATATATATATATATATATATGTATATGTATATATATATATATGTATATGTATATATGTATATGTATATATATATATGTATATGTATGTATATATATGTAGTATGACATATCCTGAGATATATTCATAAATTAAACGGGTTCTTTCATTTTTCTGGACTGTATAACATGCGTGCATTGAATTTAATAAAATGTATCGTGAGACGTTATTTATCTTTGACCCATCAAAATGAATGTGGTCATTTATTTACGGAATCAAAGTTTAACATCAAACATTTACATTAATTTGGCACATTGAAAAATAACAACATGGCTAATTTTAGCAAGCTATACAAGTGATTGATTATCCACACGGCAGTGGATGAGAACTTTACACAGACATTTCTAAAATCATCTGGAATGATTTCTACTTGATAGAAGAATTTAAAGATGGAAGATGAAGTTTAAAGGGAGAAAAGTATGGGTGAGGGAGTTGGTTTATGTCGGCCCAGAAACAGCACTCTCCGGGTTTCTCAGCTTTTTCCCCGGTACACTTAGGTGGCAGAATTCAACTCTTTTACCTGGAGATGTCCCCACCGGTATGAAAGTCCATTCAACGCACCCTTTCAGTGTCTCCGTAGGAACAGCTGTGAATCGTCCGAAGTAGTGACGGTATTCCGTTCGACACAAATTCACCTCACAAGTGGACTTCACATGAGTGGAGTCCGTCAGAGTTCCACCCAGATGTGGAAGAAAGTTATAATCCCATAAGACTCGGAAGAGCTCTGTGGTCATATCAGGACCTTCCTGTTTCCCAGCACGGGAGCTCGACCGCAACCTCGGCTCGACTCAACTGGAACTTCGACCCAACAGGAACTGGGACCCAACAGGAAGTACCGACATTTTAAAGGGCTCTATTTCCGGTTCATTTGGGAGTTTTCTTATTGGTCAATGTCGACCAGATAGGGGTGTGTTTTGTGACGTAAGAGGTTACTAGAAGTCAGAAAAACAGCAAGAATGTTATGGGAAAGATTGAAAATGTTTTTCAGACAGGCGAGAGAAATGTTTGGGCGAGTTTGGGAAAACAGGTGCCAGCTTCTCTGTTTACGTCTGAGAGGATTTAAAAATAACACAGCTCGTTCCAACACTTGTCTGCTTAGACACCGACCTTGGACCAAACTTACGCTGCTCATTCAAAGACAGAAAATCAGAAAATGCATAATTACTCTGTAACAGACCTTAACATGAATTCTAACTTTGCATGAGAATTAACAATAATCATTGTTACTGTTTTCACAGTTAATTAAAAATGATTAGTTCACTGCAACATCTAAAATGGTTTGAACTAAAACACTTTGATTATCAACATTTGTAAAATAGTAATGATAATAAAAAGAGTGTTCTTTCACTTGAATTTTCAAGAAAGAAAGTCTCAGGATGGTCAACATGTATTTCTGGATTCAAATCAATGAAATGACAGTTTCTGTCCCACAAGGTTCTTAAGGTCAAGGGTTTTGACCTTAGGCTTAGTTCACTACATATATATATACATATATATATACATATATATATATATATAAAAAAAATATATATATATATATATATGCCCCTCCCTGGGCTGCCACCTTACCGTGGTGGAGGGGTTTGAGTGTCCCAATGATCCTAGGAGCTATGCTGTCAGGGGCTTTATGCCCCTAGTAGGGTCACCCATGGCAGACAGGTCCTAGGTGAGGGACCAGACAAACTGCAGCCCAAAAAACCCTTTGATGAGAAAAATAAACGGACCTAATGTTCCCTTGCCCGGACGTGGGTCACCGGGGCCCCACTCTGGAGCCAGGCCTGGAGGTGGGGCACGCGGGCGAGCGCCTGGTGGACGGGCTTTTACCCATGGAGCTCGGCCGGGCACAGCCCGAAGAGGAGACGTGGGTCCCCCCTTCCCATGGGCTCACCACCTGTGGGAGGGGCCAAGGGGTCGGGTGCAATGTGGGATGGGTGGTGGCCGAGGGCGGGGACCCTGGCGGTCTGATCCTCGGCTACAGAAGCTGGCTATTGGGACGTGGAATGTCGCCTCACTGGTGGGGAAGGAGCCTGAGCTGGTGTGTGAGGCTGAGAGGTTCCGGCTAGAAATAGTCGGACTCACCTCTACGCATGGCTTGGGCTCTGGAACCAGTTTCCTTGAGAGGGGCTGGAATCTCTTCCACTCTGGAGTTGCCCCTGGTGAGAGGCGCCGAGCAGGCGTGGGCGTACTTATTGCCCCCCAACTTGGTGCCTGTGTGTTGGGGTTCACCCCGGTGAATGAGAGGGTGGCCTCCCTCCGCCTACGTGTGGGGGGACGGGTTCTGACTGTTGTTTGTGCTTATGCACCAAACGGCAGTTCAGATTATCCACCCTTTCTGGAGTCCTTGGAGGGGGTACTGGAAAGTGCACCTTCTGGGGACTCCCTTGTTCTGCTGGTGGACTTTAATGCTCATGTGGGCAATGACAGTGAGACCTGGAGGGGTGTGGTTGGGAGGAACGGCCCCCCTGATCTGAACCAGAGTGGTGTTCTGTTGTTGGACTTCTGTGCTCGTCATGGATTGTCAATAACGAACACCTTGTTCAAGCATAAGGGTGTCCATATGTGCTCTTGGCACCAGGACACCCTAGGCCGCAGTTCGATGATCGACTTTGTCAT
>NC_056508.1:3255126-3268185 GCF_014905685.2 Nematolebias whitei | reverse complement strand
AGGCCGCAGTTCGATGATCGACTTTGTCATCGTCTCATCTGATCTGCGGACACATGTCTTGGACACTCGGGTGAAGAGAGGGGCGGAGCTGTCAACTGATCACTACCTGGTGGTGAGTTGGCTCCGATGGTGGGGGAGGATGGATGGACATGGGATTTGAATGACTACATAATTTTTAAAGTCGACATTAACATAATAAAAATAGAGTAGAAGTCAAGTAGTTGATGACGTCATAGGCTCTTAAGATGCAATAAATAAATAAATAAATAAACCCACAAAAAATGTCATTTATTATTTACAAAAAAAAAAGACCATCAAAACATCGGGAGTGTATACTATGCTCCTACCATTTATCATACTGCAAATAAGTCACAGGAAAACCAAAACAATTATTAATATTAAGCTGAAAAAGTAAACGAAACGTGTGGCACATAAAAAACAAAACTAAAATTAATGGGGCAGACGACCACCCCTGTGCGCATTAGGTTTAGTTTTAGAGATTAATATGTTTATAGCTTTGTATAGGTTTAGAGATTAATATTTTTTGCTTTTGTTTGTGAAACAAGGTCAGAAAGAAGTTGGTTCTGGTTCGGTCAATTGGACCCGGTGTTGCACCATATTCTGTGACCTGCAAGAGTGCATGCAACACCGTCCCCTACCGTCACAATATACGGTGGTCACAGAATATGGTGTAACACCTGTTCGCAACGAGCTCCAAACAGTCAGGACGTTGACTCATTTTCTGTTTCCTTACGGTATTTGAAATGGAAGATTCATCTTGAGTGAAATATTTCAATACTATTGATGCATTTCTACATGTTTGCCAAGACTGGGCCTGCTCCGTCCATCCGTCTGCTTGGAGGAATCCATTTTGTAGCTGCCTGCACCCGGAGCGGATCACGTGATACGATGATGTAACTGTGACGTAATGACGCAACTGCGAATACTCAACGTGAAATTTAAAAACTTGCAAGATGTCCTAGAATCGACGTGTCAATTACTCGAGTAGTCTGTTAAAGCCCTACTAGCGACAGCCTTAAAGGGCGAAGCCTATATGAAATGGAACCATTGGCTGTAGCTTTGCAGCCGAACTCCATAATTAAGAGGATAAATTGACTGGGTACAGAGCACAACGTTTTTTTTATATGTGGACAATATGCTTTTGTATATATCAGACCCATTTACCAGTATCCCTGAATTACTTTGCTTCAAAAATTCAGGAAATAACTTGCTATAAGGTTCACCTTCAAAAGAGCAAACTGATGCCTGTGACCTCTATAGTAAAGAAAATCTTGGACACAGTACCCCTTAAAATTTGTTTAAAAAAAAAAATTAAGTACCTTAGGATCTGGCGCGATCATAAGAACCTCTATAAAACCAATTATCTAGCCCTCATGGCAATCCTTAAATAGGACAACAGAAGATGATAGAAATCTTATCTATACTGTGACCCTGGGTTTTTGGTCCGTTCAGAGACGGATTGTAAAACAATTATGACCCAGTTCTGACCGGTTTAAGCAGGGCCAGCAACTCTATAAAAAAAATTAAGTCTCCCAGGGATTCCATATCTGTCAAGGAATAGAGTTTTTATTTATTTTTCATTTCTTTATTGGTTTGCTACAACATGCAAAGAGGCTTTTTCTGCAATGTATCATTTTTCCTGACACGTCAGAACACATAAGATCCAATGAGATCACACTTAGTCCGCCCCTCTTATCCACAATAGGCTGTGCTCCCAGAAGAAGGCGGAACATAGGCTCAATATATTTGTAAGACAATGTGTCATCACCCCTTCCGATCCTTGAGCGAGCGTCAAATTACTTTGGAGAGGCCAGCGCTGTAAACTGCAACCTTTTCCTGTATTGATTTAATACAAATGATAAACTGAATTCACGTTTCCTTGATTTTCTGAGATCGTGTGAGTTACTACTTCTGAGGGAGTCCGAGCCAGGAGCCTCCTGAGCTGGAGGTGGGACTGGGGTCTGAGATGAGACCAGAGGCCCACAGCTAGCGACAGCTAGATGGCAATCCCTGCATCACACTCTAGGGAGCAGAATAAATGCTGTAAAAATGAATATTGTACCCAAATTTCTACAAACAGGATTCCAAAAAAGTTGGGACACTAAACAAATTGTGAATAAAAACTGAATGCAATGATGTGGAGGTGCCAACATCTAAGGTCGTTTTCACACCAGATAGTCCAGTAGACTCGGTTCTGTTCGGGACCAATATTCATGACCTTTTGTTTACATTTGAGCTGGTGCGTTTGCATTCACACTGCACTATGCAGTCGAGTCAACCTGTTGAACCAACCTATTCCCCCGCTCGTCTGTGGGGGCGCTGCACCAAGAACTACTGAAAGAAACGACACAAAACCTCTGAAGACACGTCTTCTTCTTCTTCTCTAAATAAAAATAAAAATAAAAATGAAGTGGCATCAAGTTTTAGCAGTTTTAGGAGTTATATTTTGTCATTTTTCAAAAATGGACTTAGCATGAGCAGAAGATGAGACAGAAGACCATGGAGAATATTGTTTTTCACACAAGGCAGTTGACGGCTCCATATAAGGTAAGAGAAATGCGTGTTTGTTTGTCCTGCGGAGCGGGGCTCGGTCTGTTTACATTCACACTGTACTCGAACTGCGCTGGAGTTCGCTTCTACCGGACCAAGACCTAGGTTTTAGCCCGGGCCAGAGTTCGCCTTTTTGTTCCGTGACAGAGTTCGATGGCGCGTTCACACCTCCCTAAACGAACCGGACTTTCTAGGAAAACGAGCTAGAGTTTGATTAAAGCGGACTAAACAGGGCTGATGTGAATGCACCCTAATATTTTATTCAGAATAGAACACAAATCACAGATCAACAGTTTAAACTGAGAGAATGTATCATTGTAAGGGAAAAATCTGTTTCCAAATTTCATGGCATCAACAAATCCCAAAAAAAGTTGGGACAAGTCCATTTTTACCACTGTGTGGCATCACCCCTTCTTCTTACAACACTCAACAGACGTCTAGGGACAGAGGAGACCAGTTTCTCAAGTTTAGAAATAGGAATGCTCTCCCATTCATGTCTAATACAGGCCTCTAACTGTTCAATCGTCTTGGGCCTTCTTTGTCGCACCTTCCTCTTTATGATGCACCAAATGTTCTCTATAGGTGAAAGATCTGGACTGCAGGCTGGCCATTTCAGTACCCGGATCCTTCTCCTACGTAGCCATGATGTTGTGATTGCTGCAGAATGTGGTCTGGCATTAACGTGTTGAAAAATGCAGGGTCTTCCCTGAAAGAGATGACGTCTAGATGGGAGCATATGTTATTCTAGAACCTGAACATAGTTCTCTGCATTAATGGTGCCTTTCCAGACATGCAAGCTGCCCATGCCACAAGCGCTCATGCAACCCCATACCAGCAGTGATGCAGGCTTCTGAACAAAGTGTTGATAACAACTTGGGCTATCCTTGTCCTCTCTGGTCCGGATGACATGGCGTCCCAGTGTTCCATAAAGAACTTCAAATCATGACTCATCTAACCACAGAACAGTCTTCCATTTTGCCACACTCCATTTTAAATGACCCCTGGCCCAGTGCAAACGTCTGAGCTTGGGGAGCTTGCTTAGAAATGACTTCCTCTTTGCAATGTAGAGTTTCAGCTGGCAACAGCGGATGGCACGGTGGATTGTGCTCACTGACAATGCTTTCTGGAAGTATTCCTGAGCCCATTCTGTTATTTCCTTGACGGTGGCATTCCTGTTTGAGGTGCAGTGATGTTTAAGGGCCCGGAGATCACGAGCATCCAGTAGAGTTTTACGGCCTTGACCCTTACGCACAGCAATTGTTCCAGATTCTCTGAATCTTTTGATGATGTTATGCACAGTTGATGATGATAACTTAAAGGTCTTTGCTATTTTACGCTGGATAACACCATTCTGGTATTGCTGCACTATCTTTCTGCGCAACAGTGGGTATGTTTACATGGACATAAGTAACCGGATCAAATGGTCGGTCGGAATAAAAGTGTGTCATGTAAACACTCCGTTCGGGTTATTTTTTGTGTATTCGGCGCGATCCGTTATAATTTCTGATCAGAACGAAACAGGTGGTTTACGCCGATCCGAAACCCGATCGGTGCGCATGTAAACGCTTGATCTGTTCGTTTTTATCTGATGGTGAAAAACTGACCTGACTGCGCATGTGCGACTTTGCCATTTCCGCCTGGCTAACGCTAATAATATTAGCATGTCAGGGAAGTAAAACTGGTCGGTGAGCGACACAACATTTCTACTAGAAACTTTTAAAGAGCTCAGAATGATCTGTATTACCTGTAGCTCAGTCAGGGAGTGCAATAACGTTTCCACCATCATTAAAACCTGTCGCGGGTCCATTTTGGGTGCTCATGTTTGTTTACGTTCACCCGGAAGTAGAACTTCTTCTTCTGTGGTTTTTTTAAGGAGAGTTTACCACTCTGTGCATGTCAGTACTGCTGTTCAGAACAAAGCCCGCTGCATGTAAACGCTCATCATGAACAGATTGTGCCCATGTAAACAATACATTTGAATTATTCAAACAGAACACATTTCAATCCGGTCAAAGAATTCTGCGCATGTAAACATAGTTACTGGTGTAATTGGTGATCCTCTTACCATCTTGGCTTCTGAGAGACACTGACACTCTGAGAAGCTCTTTTTATACCCAGTCATGTTGTCAATTGACCTAATTAGTGTTAATTGGTCTTCCAGCTGTTCGTTATATGCTCAATTTTCTTTTTCCAGCCACTTATTGCTACTTGTCCCAACTTTTTGGGGATTTGTTGACACTGTGAAATTTTAAATCATCATATTTTTCCTTTAAAATGTTACATTTACTCAGATTAAACCTTTGATCTGTCATCTATGTTATATTACGAATAAAATATTGACATTTGCCATCTCCACATCATTGCATTCAGTTTTTATTCACAATTTGTTTAGTGTCCCAAAGTTTTTGAAATCCGGTTTGTACTTTATTAAAAAATTAGTGGGGTAGGACCCCCAGACTCACCTACCAGTGTACCCCCCGCACCCTGGAGAGGATGGTGAAACAAAACCCATTCCAAAATGTGGAGGAGATTCACAAAGAGTGGACTGCATCTTAAGTCAGTGCTTCAAGAACCATCACGCACAGATGTATGCAAGACATGGGCTTCAGCTGTCGCATTCCTTGTGTCAAGCCACTCTTGAACAAGAAACAGCATCAGAATCGTCTCGCCTGGGCCAAAGACAAGAAGGCCTGGACTGCTGCAGAGTGGTCCAAAGTTATGTTACCTGATTAAAGTAAATGTTGCATTTCCTTTGGAAATCAAGGTCCCTGAGTCTGAAGGAAGATAGGAGAGGCACAGAACACACATTGCTTGAGGTCCAGTGTCAAGTTTCCACAGTCAGTGATGGTTTGGGGTGCCATGTCATCTGCTGGTGTTGGCCCACTGTGTTTTCTGAGGTCTAAGGTCAACACAGCCATCTACCAGGAATTTTTAGAGCACTTCATGCTTCCTGCTGCTGACCAACTTTTTGGAGATGCAGATTTAATTTTAAAACAGGACTTGGCAACTGCACACAGTGCCAAAGCTACCAGTACCTGGTTTAAGGACCATGGTATCCCTGTTCTTAATTGTCCAGCAAACTCACCTGACCTTAATCCCATAGAAAATTTATGGGGTATTGTGAAGAGGAAGGTGCGATATGCCAGACTCAACAATTCAGAAGAGCTGAAGGCCACTATCAGAGCAACCTCGGCTCTCATAACACCTGAGCAGTGCCAGACTAATCGACTCCATGCCACGCAGCATTGATGCAGTAATCCAAGCAAAAGGAGCCCCAACTAAGTACTGAGTGCTGTACATGCTCATACTTTTCATGTTCATACTAAAAATCTTTTTTATTTTAATTGGTCTTAATATTCTAAATTTTTTGAGATGCTGAATTTAGGGTGGCAGCATGGTGGCGCAACTGGTAGAGCTGCTGCCTCTAAGCAAGCAGGTCCCAGGTTCAAATCCTGGTCCAGGGCTCTTTCTGGGTGGAGTTTGCATGTTCTCTCCGTGCATGCGTGGGTTTTCTCCGGTTACTCCGGTTTCCTCCCACAGACCAAAAACATGCATGTTAGGCTGATTGGTAACTCTAAATTGTCCCTAGGTGTGAGTGAGAGAGTGAATGATTGTTTGTCTCCATGTGTCCCTGTGATGGACTTGCGACCCGTCCAGGGTGTACCCCGCCCCTCGCACAGTGATTGCTGGACATGGGCACTGGTGACCCCCATGACCCAAAATGGAAGAAGCGGGTAAAAGATAATGGATGGATGGAATTTGGAGTTTTCATTAGTTGTCAGTTATAATCATCAACATTAAAATAAACATTTGAAATATATCAGTCAGTGTGTAATGAATGAATATAATATACAAGTTTCACTTTTTGAATGGAATTGCTGAAATAAAAAATAAATAAAAAAATCAACTTTTTTGTGATATTCTAATTTTATGACCAGCACCTGTATAATTATTTTTGACATCTTTTTCAACAAAAAAAAAAAAACACTTCTGTAAAGGAGAGGTTTAAATTTAAGGAATGAATATACATAAGTTATTAGAAAAAAAATTAGTAAGAAGGAGAGAAACCACAAGTTGTTTCTGCACATTCTTATTTTATGCAGATTTGGCCACTTCCACAATTGAAGAGTTCTTTTATGCATTGTTAGCTTCCCTGAACTTCATTCATTGAACTCCACTGAACTGAACTGTAAACAAAGTCTGCAGATAACTAGTCGGTGTGAATTCTTTGACTTGTCTCCATGCATACATACAGTATGTAACTGGTCCTAAATGGGCCATTGCAACTAAAAAAGCCAGTTAAAAAAATATCTTCACCTGCTGCGAGATGTGGTTCTTTAGAGTAATCAGCGTTAGTGAACGAGATAATTTTTTCTAACAGTATGCATCATTTTGAACCTTTGAGGATCTCCCAAGTCGGGTCGCGGGGGCAGCATCTTGAGCAGTGAAGCCCAGACATATCTTTCCACAGCCTCTTCCAGCTCTTCTGGGAGGATTCCAAGGCGTTCCCAGACCAACTGAAAGACATAGTCTCTCCAGCATGTCCTGGGTATTCCCTGGGGACTCCTCCCAGTTGGACATGCCTGAAGCACCTTCCTAGGGAGGCGTCCAGGGAGCATCCTTACCAGATGCCAGAACCACCTCAACTGGCTCCTCTCGATGTGGAGGAGCAGCGGTTCTACTCCAAGTCTCTCCCAAAAAACCAAACTTCTCATCCTGTCTCTAAGGGAGAGTCCAGCTACTCTGCGGAGAAAACTCATTTAAGCCACCTGTATCCACAATCTTATTCTTTCTTTCACTCCCCAGAGCTCATGACCATAGGTGAGGGTAGGAACGTAGACCGACTGGTAAACAGAAAGTTTTGCCTTACAGCTCCGTTCTCTCTTCACCACAACAGACCGGTACAGAGTACAGATGCTGCACCAATCCGTCTGTCAATCTCACACTCCATTTTTCCTTCACTCGTGAACAAAACCCCGAGATTCTTTAACTCCTCCACTTGAGGCAGAACCTCATCCTCGATCTGGCGAGAGCAATCCACCCAGGGGTGGAAATTTAAAAAAATTATCCACCAGCCACTGTGGCTGGTGAATAATTTTTTTACCAGCCACTCAAACATTTTACCAGTCAATATTTTTCTTTTTGTTCCTAATGCTTTCCTTTGGTTACAAATCCCACCATTATAATCAGATTATATAAATCATATGATTTATTTTTAACTCTGTCAGAAAAACCATTTACAGTAAAGAAGTTTACCATACTTATGTACTTAGTCTTATTTAACATAGCACATCATGTACACCATGACATCCTCTCTCTCAGTCGGTGATGGAGGCTGGAATGGAGAGGACGAGGTCCACCAAGCTGAGCACATCAGGGCACTGATGCTGTAGAATTAAATTAATCTTGGGCCAAGTTGTAGAAAAAAGAGTGTCATTGGTACAAACATTTTTTTTAGAATTGTCCACTGGTCTGGGATGAGATCAGTTGTCAATCCTGAGACTTGAAGGACTTGTCAGTTCATCTACCTCTGCCTCCCCAAACTCTGCAGAAAGACACACAAATAGTCCCACAAATATTTAGTTATACTACATGGATCACCAAATGTGTAAATTATTTTAAAATTGAAAAATATTAGGACAAATTATATACCTTCAGGGTGTTGTGCATCAGGCCAAGACTTCAGATCCACCAACTTGGTTGCATGAAGAACCCTGGAATTCATCAGCAAATCGGTTCTACAACTTCTCACACAGAGTGTCCAGGAGATGGATCTTTGCTTTCCTCAAGCTTAAGATCTCATTCCACTGGTGCTGGTCCATGCAGACTGCCAGTTTGGGTCCAGGATTGTGGTGGATTAGTACACTTAATTTATAATAGAAAGTCATTGACAACTTCACATTTTGCATTCAATGTCTGGACTTCTCACCTTATTTTGTATTTTGCCAGCACTGACTGGGTGGAGGTGAGACATCCATGCACTTCAGCCAGGTGCTGCCTGTCTGTATTCCCTTGTTTTCATCTAATCTACAATGAAGGAGAAAAATTATATATCATCATCTGATTTTCCACATAAACTGTGATAACTTTAATTGCAACACCAAAATTACTGTACACTCCGTTTACATACACTGATAAAGCATTGCTACTTGCCAGTATTAACACAACACGATGTGTTACTATAAGACTAAGGTAGCTAACATTATGATACATGCTTAATAGTAAATGCATTACTTACTTGCAGAGCCATTCATAACAATATGTTCAGCTTTTCATGCTGGGCTGATTTCAGCTGCTCAGTGCACTCATAGCAGCAGCAGTTTTCTTCTTGAACAATGCATTTCACCTCCTTGTTGCCTTTAGATGATTTGTGGTCCTTGATGGTCTCTAGTGTCTAATGTTTTGTCTTACTGGAGAGCTCATGCTGCCAACAGCTGGAACAAAACATTGGCTGCTCTCATCAAAAACGAGACAGTCACGTAACTCGCCATTGTAATTTCCTTTACATATTTTGTTAAAAAACTAATTGGTAAATGGACTGTACTTATATAGCACCTTTCTATCTTATTTCAAGATACTCAAAGCACTTTACAATCGGTGTCCTCATTTACCCATTCATACAGCTCTATACTAGATCTCTGCAAAGCTAATTGAACAAATTATTCTAAAGAGACTAATCAGAGCTTTATCACATTCAAACACTGATGGGACACACATCAGAGGCAACGAGGGGTTCATTGTCTTGCCCAGGGACACTTCAGCATGTGACTGCTGGTGGATTCGAACCCCCAGCTCTTGCATTGAAGGACGACTGCTCTAACCTCTCAGCCACAGCCGCCCCTACCCACAGTTTATTCCTCAACTCCTCTGGAGAAACGGTTTTGTAGTCTGCGACCTACTTAACTCCTGAAATATACCGTCACATTGCTAAAGGCTAAAGCTACCGTTTCCTCCTTCTTCTAATGGCAATTCAAGCAAACTAGCAGCAACTCAGGCACATTGCTACCCCTACAGTCGGGAGTACAAATTGAATGATTATTTTTTTCTTTTCAAATTGCAAACCTGCCACAGTGGCTGTTGCATTGTTCATTGTTCATTGTTGCATTACATGCCACTTCAAACTTTTACCCTCATTTAGCCAGTGGCGGGTGCCAATTTCCATCCCTGAATCCATCCTTTTCCGGTTGAGGACCATGGCCTCAGATATGGAGGTGCTGATTATCATCCCAGCCACTTCACACTCGGCTGCAAACCGCTCCAGTGAGAGCTGAGGATCATGGCACGATGACGCCAACAGGACCACATCATCTGCAAAGAGCAGAGACGGAATCCTGAGGCCACCGAACCGAAAACCCTCCGCCCACTGGATGCACTAAAAAATTATGTCCATAAAAGTTATGAACATAATCTGTAACAACGGGCAGCCCTGGCGGAGTCCAACTCCCACCCTGAAGGGGTCTGACTTGCTGCTGGCAATGTGAACCAAGCTCTCGCACCACTTGTAGAGGGACTGAGCAACCTGTAGCAACAGGCCCCCAATCCCATACTCACAGAGCACCCCCCACAGTGTATCCCAAGGAACATGGTCGAATGCCTTCTCCAAATCCACAAAAGGCATGTAGACAGGATGGGCAAACTCCCATGACCCCTCGAGGACCCTAATGATGGTAAAAAGTTGATCCAGTGTTCCACGGCCAGGACGGAATCCATATTGTTCCTCCTGGATCTGAGGTTCGACCAACAATCGGACTCGCTTCTCCAGTACCCCTGAATAGACCTTACCAGGGAGGCTAAGGAGAGTGATGTCACTATAATTGGAGCACACCCTCCGGTCCCCCTTTTTGAAGAGGGGAACCACCACCCCAGTCTGCCAATCCAGTGACACTGGCCCCAATGTCCACGCAACATTGCAAAGGCATGTCAACCAAGAGAGCCCCCAAACATCCAGAGACTTAAGGAAATCAGGAAATCTCATCCACTCCCGGAGCCCTGCCGCCTCAGAGCTTTTTAATGACCTCGGCGACCTCAGCCACAGTTATGGATGGATCAACCCCAAAGTCCCTTGACTCAGCTTCCTCAATGGAAGACATGCTGGTGGGATTGAGAAGGTCTGAGAAGTATTCCTTCCACCTCCCGACACCAACGTTGATTGCTCAAAAGAACCACATCTCGCAGCAGGTGAAGATATTCTTTTAACTGGCTTTTTTAGCTGCAATGGCCCATTTAGGACCAGTTACATTCATATGCATGGAGACAAGTCAAAGAATGCACACCGACTAGTTATCTGCAGACTTTGTTAACAGTATGCATAATTTTGACCCTTTATGGATCAATCAAAATCCACAATAATTTTTAAATGGTGCATCTATTTTGTTTTGAAAAACCCCTGTAGTTGTATGTTGTTTAATCACTCCACCGTGGAAACAGTCATTTAAATAAATCATGAAAAAGGCCACAAAGATAATGATCTTCATGTCAGCGATGAGTGGAAACTTGTGACATCAAATGCATTTGGTGTGTTTCATTGTGTTGAAGTTTTAACGCTTTAATTCAGGACTAGTATAGGAACAATTACCACCTACCATATTCTTTCTGTCTGCGTTTCCCTTCTGCGCTGCCATCTGGTACCTGAGGAGGATGAAGAGGAGTCAGAGTGAGTAATAAAGAAGAATGATGACAACACTAGACAGCTACTCCTGCCTGACACCTTCACATCAACTGAAAATAAAAAAACAAACTTGAGCTGTTCCTGCTGCCCTCCAAACACGTCACCTGTTACATGTTCTTTTGTTATCTGGAAGGAAACTCTTCATCCCACATTATAATAAACATTGCTGACAAATGATTGCCTGAATTAATTACTTCCTTTTTTCATCTCATTGTCTTTATTTTAGGTTCACTTCCCTACCTATGAAAGATTATGAGCAGAGAACAATCTGTTCTCTGAACACTTTTCATGACAGCCAAACTTTTAACCTTTAAAACTGATACTATAGTTTTGGCCGATTCGTTCCAAGTTGAATGCTGCAAGCTCAAAATAAAAAGCAAGCTCCTCTATTTTACAAAATGCCAGTTTACTTTTCTTTACAACTCATTTCTGTTCAAAAATACTTTCAGTTTGAGAACAAACGGTCATTTGTCAGAGCTTTATATAATAAAAGGATAGAGCAAACAGGATGTGCCTGAAGCCTCATCAGCTGGTACAGAAATTCATCCAGAGCACGACAGTCCTTCGAGTCAAACCATCCAATGGTTCATGACATATTTTAATGACTAACACAGTCTTAAAAAAAAAAAAAAAAAAAAAAAACTTTTAACTTTGGTGGCAGACAAACATTTTTGTTTGCTTTATTTTAGCAGGGGTTCTCAAACTTTTGGGGTTCAGAAACCCCTTAGAGAGGAGAAAAAGTTTCAGTGAACCCCTCATAACCCTCATGTTCATTAAATAATTTGCTTTAATTTTTTCTCTTTAATGCATTGAAAATATTTGTCTAACATAAATACTTCAGACCTGTTCTTTAATAGTGTTAATACAATTTTTAGACCGTTATACATGGACTATTTTTCATTCAAGACACACACTTTTATTTCTCAATTAAATTAACTGAAAAAAATACACACACACACATTTTTCTAATTAATTTTATTTATTTATTTATTCAATTTATTTATTAATTTACTGGCAGACCCCCAAGCACCGGCTCACAGACCCCCGGGGGTGTGCAGTTTGAGAACCACTGATTAAGAGCAAATAAATTTTCTGGGGGCAACACACTTTTTTTTTTTTCCCCTAAACTGCAGATATTTTTCAATTTTATTGCATTACGATGAACCACACCAAGTGAGATTCCCAACTTCACAATGAGAAAATGTCGAGTTAAAGTTTAGCAGCTCTCCGATCAGCTGGAGGAACGGAGCCCCCACAGAGCAGTGCAACCACCTGGAGGTTAAAGTGGGAAAATGCAGCCAGTCCAGATGTGAGGTCAAAGCAAAAAGTTGTTTAAAAACAACTGGTGAAGTAGTTTTTTCTATGAAAATACGGCTGAATGGGCTGATGAAATTTGCTGAACAAGATCAAACTGAATTATTAAAGTAGAACAAGCAGAACATGAGCTAAAATGAGCAGAAAGTTGACCAAATGTAGCAAGCTTGTTGACAAGCTGAACAAAGCAGAAGAGTAGCCAAAGGTTAAGTGTTAGAATGATGATAAAAAACTAAAAGTAGCTAAATACTGATGCCGATGTCAAAGAGAACACGTTTTTGAAGAGTCACTATGGACATTTATTTAAGCTAATTATTGTGAAAAGTATCAAAGTCACAAAAAAGTCATAGCACCCTATTACTGATAGAAACGAGTACTGGTATATGAAAATATATTTTTTAATAATGTTAAAGCAAAAATATATATTTTCATTTCTATGACTTCTTTTTGACCATGATACTTGTCCCAAGAATTAGTTTAAACTTTGATACATAGTGACTCTTCAA
>NC_056508.1:3244553-3255026 GCF_014905685.2 Nematolebias whitei | reverse complement strand
CTGTGCATTTTGTTAGCCAACCCCTTCCTCATACATGTAGTTAAATTAAGGCCTAGCCTTGTTTTTTTGTTTTGTTTGTTCTTTTACACTTTTATTTATATATAATATTTGATGCAATGCATATCTCCCACCAACTTTTATGCCCAAGATTTAAAAGGGACAAAGATTAAGCCTATATGATCAATCCATGAACATTACTTCACCTGTGATCATATACAGTATTGAGAGTTTCTGAGTTGTGTTCAAAATCTTTTCAGCTACTACCACACTAAATTTTACATCAGCATCAGTAACTTTGATTAAGAAACAACCATTTTGTCTTAGCTAAGCAGTGGAGGCCATCTTGAATTGGGCTGACACAGGCTGCCAACAGAAAAACACGGTCTCACCATGATACATGCAGAACTTCACTGAGCCATCAGACTTGATCAGACAAGTCTGACAGTCGTACTGCAGCATGACGTGGTTCACCGTCTGAGTCAGAAAGTCAGTATAGTACATCACCTATGGTGGGTCATCGGTTCTCTGCTCAGACTGACACCCGAGGGCCTTGAGAGCAACAACCAGCTGCCAGGGCAGCTCATACTCTCCATCACACAAATAAGCTTTTATGTAGCAGCACACTTTCACAAGCTCCAAACACATGTGGCTCTTCAGCGTCGCAGCCTGGAGGGCATGAGCAGGACGTCGCACGCAGCAGCTTTCAGCTAACACCTGTCATGTGTGAGTTCAACACCCGTGTGGTAACTTCAATTAACCAGCAACAGCTGAGCGTCGTGCTCGTTCAACAGGCTGAGAGTCAACGTGGGCTCACCTCCAGGTTCAACGTTTTCTTTCTGTAACCTTTCCTGACCAGAAATTATTTAAGTCCACCAACAACAAAAGTACTACTTGAATTATGCTGCTGATTAATCTGATCTTTTATTAATAAATGTTTCTGTCAATGCCTCTCACCAATAATTACAACATATTAAAATACAACCCTAATTTCAAAAGAGTTGAGATGTGTAAAATGTAAATAAGTGATAAGCTGATGTCCCCAGCTGCTGAAGGATCAGTAGTGAATGTAGTTTTCAAGATGAGTGTTTTTCTGGAACTAACAGGGAATGCAAGTAAACGTTAATGTTTGTGGTGCAAGATGTTCAAGTGGGTAGGAGTTACTCTGTGGAGGTCAGAGGGAGGTTTGGGTTTTTGTCTGAGGCAGTGACAGATCCTGGTGAGTGGAGGGAGCAATTTTATCCACCACCAGGTCCAACCATGGAGTCAGGGGGTGGCCCATGATTCATAAATAACCATAGATTAATAACCATAGACTAATCTTTGGCCACCCCAATAATTTGAGGAAACTATACTTTTAAGAAATGTAAAATATTTAAAAAAAATATTAGAAAGCATAGTTTGCTCAAATGATGGAGTGGTTGGTTCATATATGTGGTGGTGGCCATCTTGGATGTTGACATGGCAACCACATTTTTGAAAGAAACCTACAGCTACACTCCAAAATGAAAATTGGTACCGCACTTATTTTCAAGTCATCATGCGCACAACATGTATGAATGGACAGACAGTGGGCATTTCTAATTCCACTTTGCTTTGTGATGGGGGAAAAACTAGAATGCAATGAAATGTAAATCTCATAAAGCCATATTTGATTAACAATGGCACATAGTAAATATATCAAATGTTTAAATTTGATGGCAGCAACACATCTAAAAAAGTTGTTACAGGGAAGACAAAAGGCTGTAGAAGAAAGTGGCACAAACAACAACAGGAGCATTTTGAACCAATTAGGCTGGTTTGCAGAAGGTCACGTGTCATGTGACTGCTGGCGGATTCAAACCCCCAACTCTTGCATTGGAGGACGACTGCTCTAACCACTCAGCCACAGCCACTTCACATTTACAAGAGAGACCTGTTTTTAAAAGAGTGATGACAACAGTAGACAATCATAAAATAAAGCTTTTAAACTGAAAAAAAATAAATGGAAGAAATTTATATTTAAAAAATTAAACAAAAACAGCTACCATATTTTCCAGTGTATAAGTCGCAGGGTTTTTACACATAGATTTATCAGTCCTGTGACTTGTATACTTTTTTCATATTCATAATGCAACTTTTGACTGATGCATTAAATTTCTAAGAACTCAAACAGCGAGTCCTCCCATGTGCACTCGCTTCACTCAGCTGGTGCAGGCGGAGGAACGCTGGAGAGCTAGCGGCTCTGGCCGTGATGGATGGAGTCGCACCGCCCAGGCAAAATGAAGCCGTTTTGACCATTTAATAAACGCGACAGGTCAGTGGTGATGCACAATAAATGCGACTTATAAGCCAAAGCGACTTGTGGTTTTTTTCCTCTTCATGATGCTCATTTTGACTGTTGCTACTTATACTCCAGAGCGATTTATATGCTGGAAAATACGTACACTGTAAAACAATGCAAAACACGGAAAACAAGAACACGTCTGCATTCATTTGAAATTCTTTTTGGAAACCACAGACACCACATCCTCCATTTTGAAGAGGAGAGTGACCATCCAACCTGTTCTCAATGCACATGTTAACAACCTGCCTCTCTGATGGTATAGGGTTACATTAGTGCTTGTAGCGTGGGCAGCTTACACATCTTGAGAAGCACTGGAACTGGCACAGAGGCATGCAGAAAAGTACTGTATATACAGGTTTTAGAGCAACATCCAGACAATATTTACCCCTCAGGGAAAACCTGGCATATTTCAGGAAGACAACACTAAACTGCATCCATCACAACAACATGGCTTCAGAGCAGAAGAGACTTGGTGCTGAACTGGCCTGACTTCAGTCCAGACCTCTCACCAAGTGAAAACATTTGACACACCATAAAATTAGAACTCTGTCAAAGACCCGGGACTGTTCTGGCTAAAATCCTGTTTCACAGCGAGAAACATGGCCTGATCTCAACTTTTGGAAGATGTGTTCTCAGTTTAAATATTTGATATTTTTAATGGTACATTGTGAATAAAATATGTTTGAGATTTGTAAATCATTGTATTCAGTTTTCATTTACCTTTTACACAATCCCCCAAACTTTTTCTAAATTAATAATGTAGTTAAAAATTAGAGGGTAAAGTGGATTTTTAACTAAACAACAGGAATATTACACCATTTTAAATTTCTGAAAAAGCAGTGGACCTTCATATTTGAAACTAAAACCAGGTTTGATATGTCCTAAATCTGCCATGGTGACTTTACTTATTGTATATTATCTACATTTGTTGTTTACTTCCTTTTTTCTTTCGTTTGGTTTTACCAAACAAATCGGAGCCTACTTTATCCTTCCATGGTCTTTAAAAGCTCTTTGAATACACTATGTTTCATATGGAGTGCAGTGATAAAAATATGATTTGAAATTATTTTAGGCTTGTTCAGCTCAGCCTAAATGTATCAATTCAATGTCTTAATTGTTAAATAAATTAAAGTACTAATCACAGTGTGCTGATAGATGATTTCACACATCACAACATTCAAAATGGTCCTTTTCTGCACAAAACGGCAGTACCTCCAACTTTTTGAAAAGCAGTAACAGTCAAACATTAACCTTCAGCCTCTTCTTATCAAAGGTCAAATACAAATGAAGGCTGTTAGGATGCCTGAGTGATTCACATCACATGGACAGCCTGAGATTATAAGCAAACTAAACATAAAAGGCAGGTGCAGAACTGAAAGTGTTGGGTTTTTTTAAGTGATCTCAACAGTAGGTGGGTGGCAAAATATAAAATCCTTTTCATGAGGTTTAATGAGGCATGAGTTTAAAACCTTAGAGTCCTGATGTGTTATTCCATATTGTACAAAATGTTACATGATTGTTCACTAAAAGTCTCAACAATTATTCACTCAGCTCAACCGGCCCTTCTCTCTGTGGAAGTGAAAACTAAACCACCTACCTGTGACTGTCTGCTTCAGCGCTCCTCTACTCATATGTTTCTTCTTCTTGACCAATATTTAAAAGATGACAGGTGACGTCACCCTCCACTCCTCTCAGCCAATAAGAGCGCAGCATTCACCTCCACCTGACAGGTGTATCTGTTAAACCCAAAGAAGTGTTGTTGGAGTGAGCCTGGGGGAAAGTGACGCAGCACTCTGTGAGCAACATGTCAAAGGAGCAGCAGACAGGGAGGAGGAAATCCCACAATGGATTCCAGGAAACTCACTAACTCCTGGCTCCACATGCTCGCAGGGTTAACACTGACAGGATGTGACTCACAGCACCAGCTGACTTGTGAGAAATAATGAGGGGGAGGTGTTCGTTACATGCACGGCGAGTCTCTGCATGGCTGAGCATGAAGGAACTGACTTGTGTGGCTGACGTAAAGCACATTCCCAAAGCCACAAATGAAGAAACTTATTTTTCCTAATGATCTACACTCAGTACCCGATAATGTCAAAGTGAAAACAGAATGTTATACATTTTGTTTTAGTTAGTCATGAAAATACATTCTTATTCCAAATATTGACAAAAAAATCACATGACACCGACTGATCTTTTCTCTGAAAATATTGGCCCTAAAAGTGTGGTAAATGAACTGCACTTATATACAGTAGCACCTTTCTATCTGATCAGGACACTCAAAGCTCTTTACATCACAATCTGTGCCTCATTCACTCATTCACACAGCACTCTACTAGATCTCTACAAAGAATAATCAGAGCTTTATCACATTCAAACACTGATGGGACACACATCAGAGGCAATGAGGGGTTCAGTGTCTTGCCCAGGGACACTTCAGCATGTGACTGCTGGTGGAATCAAACCACCAACTCTTGCATTGGGGGACGACTGCTCTAACCACTCAGCCACAGCCGCCCCTGCTAGTATCTGCTAGTATCAGATCAAATCTATATTGATGATACTGGCTCTATATTTACTCTGTATCTGATCAATAACGAGTTTCACAGCACAACCAATAAAATATCCTCTATATAATGTTTCCCCTGTAGTTTTCTGGACTTAAATACAGGTACAGCTCAAAAAAACAGAATGTCGTGAAAATTTTCAGTTTTCCTTGTCAGTCATTTTAGAGAGTGAAGCTCATGTTCATTTTCACATTCATTACACATTGAGTGAAATATTTCAAGAATTTATTTTGTAATTTTGATGATTATGGTTTACAAATAGGGCAGCACGGTGGCGCAACTGGTAGAGCTGCTGCCTCTCAGCGAGCAGGTCTCCGGTTCAAATCCTGGTCTAGGGGCCTTTCTGGGTGGAGTTTGCATGTTCTCTCCGTGCATGCGTGGGTTTTCTCCGGGTGCTCCAGTTTCCTCCCACAGACCAAAAACATGCATGTTAGGCTGATTGGTAACTCTAAATTGTCCCTAGGTGTGAGTGAGAGAGAGAGAGTGAATGGTTGTTTGTCTCTATGTGTCCCTGTGATGGACTGGAGACCCGTCCAGGGTGTCCCCCGCCCCTCATACAGTGATTGCCGGACATGGGCACCGGCGACCCCCGTGACCCAAAATGGAAGAAGCGGGTAAAAGATAATGGATGGATGGTTTACAAATAACAAAAACATTATCCACTTTTAAAACTAGGCTCAAGTCTAAACAAGTTAAATCTGGTCCTCTGGACATTCAACAAACAAAGCAAAGCAAAACAAACAAACAAAAATGTAGAAACGTTTCATTTTTCATCTGAAAGACCTCCTCAGTCTGAGGTGCTGTATTCAGCTCGGTCTCTTAAATAGCACCTTCTCAGAGTGGATCAACCAGTTTGCTGCTGACAACCAAAACCAGCTGATCACATGCTCAAGAAGGACCATCAGCCTAACAATGGATCATTAGCACACTGATGGCTGTTTACTATTCACAGGGGGTTGAGTGATACTAGAAATAACAGCATTGTAAGAGGGGGACAGTTGAACCCGGAGGCCTCCACCCCTGTTTAATGATGAACGATTTCTTTTCACAAAGATGGCCTCCTTTACTCCTCTCTCAAACCATTGTTCCTCTCTGTCCAGGATGTGAACATCTTCATCCCTGAAAGAGTGACCGCTGGCCTGGAGATGAGTGTAGACCACAGAGTCCTGGCCTGATGTTGTTGATCTTCTGTGCTGGGCCATCCTTTTGGCCAGTGGCTGTTTAGTTTCCCCGATGTAAGACTGATCACAGCCCTGCTGACACTAAACAGAGTACACAATATTACTCTGTTTGTGCCGGGGGACTGGATCTTTGGGATGAAACAGTTTTTGCTGTAATGTATTTTGGGTTTAAAAGCCACTGGGACATTATGTTTAGAAAATAAACATCTCAGTTTCTCTGATACTTCCTCAACATTCGGAATGACCACTGGTCTGGGTCTGGGTTCCTCCTGTTCACATGATAGCTGAATGGAGTCCTGTTTGGGTTTCTTCTCTGCTTTCAGGAAGGCCCAGTTAGGATATCCACATTGTTCTAGAGCCTGTCTTGTGTGGGATTTCTCCTTCTGCATGGTTCCTGAGTTAGTGGGGATGCTGTCTGCTCTGTGGTACAGAGGCGTGAACCCAATAATGCAGGGAAAGAGTCAGGACTCAAGGATTACAAAAATAAACACTCTTTAATAATAATAATAAACCAAAAGGGCTGACGTGGTAGCAACTTACAAAAACAGGGAACGAGGGACAGATCAGGCTGGCAGGACAGGACAAGACCAAACAATGACGAGACAAAGGACACTCATTGACAGGCTTAAATACACAGACAAGACAGGATGTGATTAAAAACAGATGAGAACAGAAGGTGAAATCAATCAGGATTAAATGACACACAAGGGTGCACAGATAGGGAAGGCCCACAAGATGGCGTCATCCCTACAGTACCCCCCCAAGGACGCCTCCTGGCATCCCCAAAAATGCCCCCCACCCCCACCCCAAAAAAAGACTTGGGTGGGTGGAGGGAGGAACTGCAAGGATGGAGGGCCCAAGACAAAATATGACAAAAAAAAACTGACAAAAAACAAGACCAGGGACCTAACTAGACACAAACAGGGAAATACAAATATCTGGGCGGTCAGGAGACCGTCCATCAAGCCAGAGTAGGTCAGGCGGGCGGCCAGGAGACCGTCAGTCAGGCTGGAGCAGGTCGGGTGGACGGCCGGAAAGCCATCCATCAGGCTGGAACAAGTTGGGCAGGCGGCTGGGAGGCTGTCTATCAGGCTGGAACAAGTTGGGCGGGCGGCCGAGAGGCCGTCCATCAGGCTGGAGCAGGTCGGGCGGGAGGCTGTCCAGGCAGGATTAGGTCAGATGGGTGGCCGGGAGACACTTCATCAGGCCAAGGCCAGTCAGGCAGGCAACTAAGAGGTCGTCCAATAAGCCGTTCAGACGGAGACAGGACAGACAAGTGGCCGGGAGACCATTCATCAGGCCAGGGCTGGTCGGGCAGGTGGTAGAGAGGTCGTCCAATAAGCCATTCAGACAGGTCAGACAGGCGGCCGGGAGGCTGTTCAGGCAGGAACAGGACAGACGGGTGACTAGGAGACCATTCCTCGGGCTGGGGCCGATAGGGCAGGTGGTCAAGAGGTCGTCCCACGGGCCATTCTTTGGGCAGGAACAGGACAGACAGGGTCTTGGGCAGGAACTGGACAGACAGGGTCTCATGCATGTCGGGGCCTAGGGTCTCTGGCAGATCAGGGCCAAAGGTCTCAGGCTGGTCAGGGATGAAGACCTCAGGCGAACCAGGGATGAAGACCTCAGGCGGGCCGGGGACGAAGAACTCAGGCGGGCCGGGGACGAAGACTTCAGGCGGACCAGAGACGAAGACCTCCGGTGGACCAGGATCTTCTGCGGTCGGGTCAGGAGCGAAGACCTCAGACAGACCAGGGGCAAAGACCTCAGATGGACCAGGGGTGAAGACTTCAGACAAACCGGGAGCGAAGACCCCAGCGGATGGACCAAGAGCAAAGACCACAGCGAACGGACCAGGAGCAAAGACCCCCAGCAGAAGGACCAGGAACAAAGACCTCAGCAGACGGACCAGGAGTGAAGACCTCGGCGGATGGACCAGGAGCAAGGACCACAGTGGATGGACCAGGAGAAAAGACCTCAGCAGACGGACCAGGAATGAGGACCTCCGCAGACGGGTCAGCGGCGAGGACCTCAGACAGGTCGGCAGCGACAAGCTCAGCAGACGGGTTGGCGGCAAGGAGCTCAGCAGACGGGTCGGCGGCGAGGAGCTCAGCAGACGGGTCGGCAGACGGGTCAGCAGACGGGTCAGCAGACGGGTCAGCAGACGGGTCAGCAGACGGGTCAGCGGCGAGGAGCTCAGCAGACGGGTCAGCGGCGAGGAGCTCAGCAGACGGGTCGGCGGCGAGGAGCTCAGCAGACGAGTCGGCGGCAAGGAGCTCAGCAGACGGGTCGGTGGTGGCTGTAGGTTCAGGTACCACTACAGGTTCTGAATTTTCTGTGGCTGATTATGGGTTCTGAGCTGGTTCAGAGTCCTCTGCTGCAGACTCTGGGCTGGCTGCAGGCTCTGGGACCGAGTCTCTAGAATCCTTCTGTCGTCAACCTCTCCGACGTGGGCGGCAACATGGTTCAGGTTCAGGACCAGGCCAATAGAGAGGAGCTGGGAGTGAAGGTGATGATAGTGTGTCCGGGTCTATGGGTTCAGAATGGGCTGGATCCTCGTATTGCATGGGTAACACAGAGGTTACAGGAGATGGGGAAACTACGGGGACTGTGGTAGGCCAGGAGGTGACCACAGGGGCTGCAGCTACGAGGATCTCAGGAGTCAGGGAGTCCGGGACTGGTTCAGAGACAGAGTAGTGTTTGGGTGGAGGACTAGGATTGGAAGTGTACGGGTGGATGAGCGGTGTCAGCCAACATTCTTCCTCCAACACCTCGTCCAAAATGTCCTCCATACCAGGAGAGTCAATTAGTCCGGGGAGATGAATATATTTGGCTAACATGTTTTTTTGTGGCCACACACCTTTCTCACAGGTTACAGGAGGTGGCTTAGTCCACATACCTCAGGACTGTGTCAGAGTTGAGAGTAATCCTTCATAGAGAGTCCAGACAAAAATCTCTCACATGCTGTGTTCATGGTTTGTCTCGTCGTACTGTCAGGGTTTCAGACAGGTCAGGGCAGGAGTGAACCCAACAATGTAGGGAAAGAGTCAGGACTCAAGGATTACAAAAATAAGCACTCTTTAATAATAATAATAAACCATAAAAGCTGACGTGGCAGCAACTTACAAAAACAGCGAACGAGGAACAGATCAGGCTGGCAAGACAGGACAATATCCAACGACGATGAGACAAAGGACAAGACTCACTGACAGGCTTAAATACACAGACAAGACAGGATGTGATTAAAAACAGCTGAGAACAGAAGGTGAAATCAATCAGGATTAAATGACACACAAGGGTGCACAAATAGGGAAGGCCCAAAAGATGGCGCCATCCTTACACAGTATTTCCCCTACCATTATACCTGCCACATTAACAGAACTGAGCGCCCCATCTACCGAACCCAGTGCCCCCCCCCCCCCCCACACACACACACACACACACACACCTGTCAGCACTGACTCACGCTAAAAAAAACTGTCACTACAAACAGCGCACGGCTCAGATGTATCCCCCTCCCCCCCCCCCCCCAAAAAGCTGCGGGGATAAACATGCTGAACCACCCCCGCCGGGCCCCTCCCCCCCCCCCCCCCCCCCCCGCCTCCCAGCCCCACCAAAAATCACAGATGAGATGAGCGCCCCGCCATGGCAAGTTATCTAGTAGAAACACTGCAGCCGGTTGAAGTAGATGGCCACTTGTTCTGCTGGAGGTTGCTTCCTGTTATGAGAGAGTTTTTCCAATCCATTGTTGCCTTTGTGCTTGCTCAAGATGGAAGTGTGTGACGAAATGAATACAACGTGACTGCTGGCTTCCTTAAGGCTCCCACACAATCAGGCGGAAATCAGTCCACGCGGAAACTGTGCACGCTGTCTGCAGAGCGTTGAGATGTCATACTTGAGTGTCCACCCTGACTAGCTGCAGACCAGCTCCAGAGGTGTTTACCATCAGGACAAATTGAGGTCGCCGACTGGTCATTTGCTGACATGCCTACTGGATTGATTGACAGGTTGCAAAAAAAAAACAAAAAACGAGATGGCATCCCAGCCGCAGCGGTGTTCTGTGTTTATATGTTGTTAATAAAAAGTTATACTTTTTTTTTTTTAAACAGGGAGTGCTGGCCCTGCAGCTCACACGTCAGACCAGCCCACCAGGAAATCTCCAGATCCTCCCGCAGCCACGCTGGGCCTGATTTTCAGAGTCAGAGTCAGAGTCAGAGTCAGAGTCAGAGTTTCTTTATTGTCATTCGCACCTCATGTGGTACATGTGGTGGAGCGAAATTATGTACACGGGGTCCCAGTTACATCCAACAATAAAATGTATAAGAAAAACAGTAATGACATCTAAGATATGAACCAAGAAAAACATCAACTAAATATACACTAAGCACTCATAACATAAAAC
>NC_056508.1:3238447-3244453 GCF_014905685.2 Nematolebias whitei | reverse complement strand
AGGTGAGTCTGGTGCTGGGTGGTCTGTTCGGGTCTTCAAAGCGTGCAAAGAAAGAATTCAAAGAATTTTCATTCGCTTGTGACAAATTCCTTAATTTCTCAATTTCAGTCATGGCGTCAACGGACAAGGAGAAAGAGATTGCTTGCCTCTTGGAATAAAAAAAAAAACTAAAAAAAAGACCATTAAACCAGACCAGGGATGAAGAAGGAGAATTAAATACTTTGTACATTGGTGTTGAATACAAAACAGTCCATCACCGGGCAATTTATTGTGCTACACCAAGTATGTGTACAGGGTCGTAAAAATTGATCTTTGTAAGGACATGCCCTGTAGGCATCCACTTCAAGTCTAATCTGGAACGCACGGTCTGCGGAGGTCCGCGCGAGTATGTGGGAGCCTTTAGATAGAGGTCCAGAATCCACGTTGCTTGAAGTCCAGAGTGAAGTTTCCACAGTCAGTGATGGTTTGGGTCCATGTCATCTGCTGGTGTTGGTCCAATTAGTTTTCTGAAATCTTCAGCCCAGGTACAACGCTTCTGACGTCTCTGGTTCAGGAGTGGCTTGACTTGAGAAATGCAACATTTGTAGTCAAGTCAAGGATTCATCTGTGCATAGTGCATAGTCTACATGAGTTTCCACTATGGAACTTTGTCATGAGATTCTAATTTTCTGAGACACTGGATTTTGGTTTTTCATTATTTTTAAGCCATAGTCATCAAAATTACAAGAAATAAATGTTTTATTATTTCATATTATGTGTAATGAATCTGTGTAATGTATGAGTTTCACTTTCTGAAATTAGTAAGTTTGTTTGGCTGCTCCCTTCTTCAGGGGTCACCGCAGCAAGCAAACACACAAGAAAGACTTAGCTATTTGTTTTAGGCCGGATGCCCTTCCTGATGCAACCTGGGCTTGAACCCGCAAACTCAGGATTACAAGACTGTGGCACTGACCATCGCGCTACCAGTCTTTTTCTTTTTCACTTTCTAAAATGATTGGCAAAAAAAAAAAAAAATTGTCACAATGTTTTAAATTGTTGAGATGCACTTGAAGGCAATGTGTTATGACTGAATGAAACAATATGAACATTTTACAGGAACAAGCTTGAAGGTTTTTCCCTGTTCTGAAGTCTCATGGGGACCACAGTTCACACTTCTTACATGACATGCTATACAGATGGCCGCGCTCAGAGCAGTTGCAGTTTCATAGGCTCCCGGTACTATCCCAGTTTTTAGAAGTTTTGATATTGACTCTGTGCCTGACTCCGCACGATTTATGCGTGTGAACTATAGCCGAACCGAACTGATGAGAATAGGAGCGGATTTGCCACAAAATATAGCAGGAATCAGCAACAAACTCAAAACTACGCTCGGAAGAATGCAGCTGCGGCAGAGGTGTTCCAACAAGCAGAAGAGGAAGTTCTGCTCCCGGCTTAAGAATAGAGGACGCCGAGCGGGGGTTATGGTGAGGCTACGAGCTAACGCTAAAGCCGGAAAACTCCCGATCCCGTTTTGCTTTCTGTCGAACGTCCGCTCATTGTACAACAAAATGGATTTGCTTCATCTGCGAGCGAGCGCCTCAGAAGAGATGATGAAGTGTGCGGTGCTTTGTCTTGCAGAAACATGGATTACAAGTGAAACACCGGATACAGTCTTTCAGCTGGATGACAGACTCTTTTTTCGAGCGGACCGCTGCAGCGAGCGAACGGAGAAATCAAGGGGAGTAAAATTTGGTGCACAAACGGTACAGTGGTAAAAAGCTCATGCTCAAAGGCTTTGGAACAGATAACAGTGAAATGTTGGCCACATTATCTACACCGCAAGTTCACAGTGACTTTCATTACCACTGTTTACATTCCACCGGATGCTAATGCTAACGATGCTCTGCAGGAGCTCCATGATCTCCTCAGCTCGCTGCAGAACAAACACCCTGAGGCTCTTTATGTGGTAGCCAGAGACTTTAATCACGTGAATCTAAAGGACTGCCTCCCAAGTTTTTAACCAGCATGTGGGCATACCAACACATGGAAACAACACGCTGGACCGTGTTTACATGAACGTAAAAGATGCATACAAAGCCGAACCCTGCCTCCACCTAAGATTCTCTGATCACATCTCAATCTTCATGGCTCCTGCTTACATTCCCCCGCTGAGACGCTCCAGACCGGTACAAAATAAAGTTAAATGTTGGATCCAGGACAGTGGCCCCATACTGAGAAATTGTTTTGAACAGACCGGCAGGTTTTCAGAGAAGCTGCTGAAAATGGAGGATCACTTGATCTGGACCAATACGCATCCTCAGTTCTAGATTACATTAATACATGTACTGACACCGTCTCCACCATAAGATATGTTAAAAGTTACCCGAACAGAAAACCTTGGCTGAATGCAGAGGTGTGCACCCTGCTGGAAACCAGGAACACTGCCTTCAGGTCTGGAAACTCAAAAGAGCTGAGAAGGACAAAGAAAGATCTAGTTGCTGGTATTAAGAGGGCCAAGGCCACATATGCACAGAGGAGCAAGGGTCAGTTCACCTCTCAAGACTCTCGGAGCATGTGGAGGGGCATTAAGTGCATAACAGATTATAAAGGAGGAGCGAACAATGCCCCAAAGACCCATCACTGCCTGATGCCCTCAACAAGTTCTGTGCACGCTTTGAAGACCCAAACAGACCGCCCAGCACCAGACTCACTTCACCACCAGATGAAGAGCATCTCAGCGTGACCTCAGCAGAAGTAAGGAGTACCTTTAGGAGGATTAATCCTCACAAAGCAACCAGCCCAAACAACATCCCTGGAAAAGTGTTGAAAGAATGTGCTGATCAGCACTGTGAGGTGCTAGCAGACTATTTAACACCTCACTTACCCTGGAGACAGTTCCCACCTGCCTGAAGACCGCCACCATCATCCCAGTCCCAAAAAGCTCTACAGTGACTGGTCTGAATGACTATCGGCCAGTGGCCCTCACCCTGATAGTCGCTAAATGCTTCAAAAAACTGGTCATGACTCGCATCAAAACAACCATCAACATCAACGAGGACCCTCATCAGTATGCATACTGTGAGAACCGATCAACAGAGGATGCCATCTCCTCTGTGGTCCACACTGCGCTCAACCACCTGGAGCAGAAAAACTCTTCATCCGTATGCTCTTTATGGACTTCACATCCGCCTTCAACACCATGATCCCCCAAACCCTGATGGACAAACTATTCACACTAGGACTAAGCCCCTCCATTTGCAACTGGGTACTAGACTTCTTAACAAACAGACCACAGTCACTGAGGATCCACAACTTCTCCTCCTCCACCATAACCCTCAGCACTTGCTCTCCTCAGGGATGTGTGTTGAGCCCCCTCCTGTTTACTCTGCTCACATATGATTGTGCAGCTACCCATCCAGGCTGTCATATTGTAAAGTTTGCAGATGAAACAGTGGTGGTGGGATGTATCACAAATGCTGATGAGTCCAGATACAGGCAGAAGGTGGAACACCTGGAGAACTGGTGCAAAGAGAATAACTTTCACATCAATGTGAAGAAGACAAAGGAGATGACTGTGGACTTCAGAAGGAACAAACACACCTACACCCCCCTGAACATAAGAGGATCTGTGGTGGAAGTGGTCTCCAGCTACAAGTACTTGGGTGTACACATGAATGACAACCTCAGCTGGGGAAACACCACCAGCCTGATCAGGAAAGCTCATCAGAGACTCTACTTCCTCAGACGGCTGAGACGAGCTGGTCTGGGAAGCTCATTCCTCACCTCCTTCTACAGGTGTGCAGTGGAGAGCATCCTGTGCTCCAGCATCAACGTGTGGCATGGAGGCTCCACAGCTGCAGAAAGAAAAGCTTTGCAGAGAGTGGTGAAGGCTGCACAGAAGTCTGTTGGAGTCAATCTCCCCACCATCACAGACATATACACTTCCAGATGCAGGAGGAGAGCCACTTGCATCATGAATGACCCCACTTACTCAGCACACACACTTTTTGCCCCGCTCCCCTCAGTGAGGAGGTTGAGGAGCATTAAGTGTAGAACCACTAGACTGAGGAACAGCTTCTACCCTGAGGCTGTTAGACTCATGAATCTCTGACCAGGATAATCACTGTGAAAATCACATCATGTTGCTGCTGATCTGTTTCATGTTGCTGCTGATCTGTTTCATGTTGATGTGTTCATGCGTGCTCATCTGCTCACACAGACTCATGTTCATGGTCGTGCTGCTGTTTGACGTAATGTTTTTATGCTTAGTGTAGTTTAGTTGATGTTTTTCTTAGTTAGACAGTAATTTATTTTTCAGCTTCAACAGTTTCTGTAACAAGAAGAAACTAGATTTATGCCTCTGAAATGTGCCAGATGTTCTTTTCAAAGAGCCATTCAAAGGAGCTAAGTTTTTAAATGATTAGTCATGTGCTATTATTTAGGTAAACTACTACCATGTTATACAGACTCTTGTCTAGCATAGTAAACGTGAACTTTTGTATTTTTTTTATTACAAGCTGTCTGTACTGATTTAGTTCATGCTTAACAGTTATCTTTTTAAACTACTTGCAGAATGCTACAAATAATCAGTCTGACAAGATTCTACCTTTAAATAAAATATTTGCTGACATTTTCACAAATCACAAATCTGGGAGTGATGATGGACCCATCAATGAAACTGAACAGTCATGTAAACAAGATTGTTAAATCATGTTTTTTGTTGTTGTTTTTTTCCTGCTGAGGCGACTGTCTAAGCTGAAGCCCATACTGTCCAAAAATAACCTTCAGACAGTGATATCCAAGATGGCCGCGCTCAGAGCAGTTGCAGCTTCACAGGCTCCCGGTACCATCCCAGTTTTTAGAAGTTTTGATATTGACTCTGTGCCTGACTCCGCGCGATTTATGCGTGTGAACTATAGCCGAACCGAACTGATGAGAATAGGAGCGGATTTGCCACAAAATATAGCAGAAATCAGCAACAAACTCAAAGCTACGCTCGGCAGAATGCAGATCTTAAAGTCATCTACCTGGAAGCTGCAGCAGAGGCGTTCCAGCGGGCAGAAGAGGAAGCGCTGCTCCCGGCTTAAGAGGAGAGGATGCCGGGCGGGGGTTATGGTGAGGCTACGAGCTAACGCTAAAGCCGGTAAACTCCCCATGCCGTCTCTCTTTCTGTCGAATGTCCGCTCGTTGGACAACAAGGTGGATTTACTTCGTCTGAGAGCAGGCGCCTCAGAAGAGATGAAGAAGTGTGCAGTGCTTTGCCTCACGGAAACGTGGATTACAAGCGAAACGCCGGACACAGTCTTCCAGCTGGATGACAGACTTTTTTTTTCGAGCGGACCGCTGCAGCGAGCTAACGGGGAAATCACGGGGGGGCGGAGTATGCATTTACGTGAGTAAAAGTTGGTCCACGAACTGTACTGTTGTAAATAGCTCATGCTCGAAGGCTTTGGAGCAAATAACAGTGAAATGTCGGCCACATTATCTACCCCGAGAGTTCACAGTGACTTTTATCACAGTTGTTTACATTCCTCCGGACGCTAATGCTAATGAATCACTACAGGAGCTTCATGATATCATCAGCTCGCTGCAGAGCAAACACCCCGAGGCTCTTTACATTGTAGCCGGAGACTTTAACCACGTGAATCTAAAGGACTGTCTCCCAAGCTTTAATCAGCATGTGACGATTCCGACACGTGGAGACAAGACGCTGGACCGTGTTTACACGAACGTAAAAGATGCATACAAAGCCGAACCCCGCCCCCACCTAGGACTGTCAGACCACATCTCAATCTTCCTGGCTCCTGCTTACATGCCCCTGCTGAGACGCTCCAGACCGGTACAAAAGAAACTTAAATGCTGGATCCAGGACAGTGGACTCATACTGAGAGATTGTTTTGATCGAACAGACTGGCAGGTTTTCAGAGAAGCTGCTGAAAATGGAGGTTCGCTTGATCTTGACCAATACACATCCTCAGTACTGGGTTACATTAGTACATGTACTGACACAGTCTCCACTATCAGAAA
>NC_056508.1:3224784-3238347 GCF_014905685.2 Nematolebias whitei | reverse complement strand
AGGTGCGAATGACAATAAAGAAACTCTGACTCTGACTCTGACTCTGATATATGCGTTCATAACATCCAGGCTCGATTATTGTAATGCACTTCTATTTGGAATCAGTCAGACCTCCATTGCACGATTACAACTGGTCCAAAATGCTGCAGTCTGATTTTTAACTGGTACAGGCCAAAGAGAGCACATTACACCAGTTTTGGCCTCCCTGCACTGGCTCCTGGTTCACTTTCGAATTCATTTCAAAATCCTTTTGTATGTTTTAAAATCACTGAACAGTTCTGCCCCCTCTTATTTCGCTGATCTGCTGCAGCCATATGTCCTACCACACTCCCTGAGGTCAGCAGATCAGATTCTTCTTTCAGTTCCAGGAACCCGTCGTAAACTCAGAGGTGACAGGGCTTTCTCTCTTGCAGGTCCAAGACTGTGGACAGAGTTACCACTGCATGTCAGGCAGGCTCTTCTCTCACTGTTTTTAAGTCTCGCTTAAAAACACACTTTTGTTCCCTGGCTTTTGACACAGTGTGATTTGTTCTTAACCTGACTGTATTCTACAATGTTAGCCATTTAGTCATTATCTTCTTCCATTCATATCTATATATTTTTTTACTTTATTTTATTTTTTGCTGGTGCTTTTCTTGTTTTTTTCTGCCGTACAGCACTTTGGTTGGCCTTGTTGCTGTTTTAAGTGCTCTGTAAATAAAGTGGTATGGTATGGTATGGTATTTTGAAATGTTGGACTGTCACGAATCACGTTCCATAGATTATATTTTCTGTCACCCTGTTCACTCTTTAAAGTTTGCAATAGATCTTTTCTGTAAGTTTCATTCATTCTGTCCGCTCAGGTAATGTTTGTTTATATATACATGAGTTTTAGTTTGTCTTCTTTGCATGCTGGTCGAGGGTGACGTCACAGTTGTTTAGTTTTGTCTTCACTGCAGCCAGCAGCAGCTGATTGAACTCAACTGGCTGCACCTGTCTCTCTCACCCTTTAAAAGCTGCACTCTTTCTCCTCTTCGGTGCCCGGTAGTTGAAAACAGTTCACTGTCAGTAGATGCCTCACGTTACTCATCCTGCCTTGTTCCCCCTTAACCTTTCATGTCCCCTTGTCATAGTTTACCTGTCTCCTCGTTCCTGTCCCTCTCCTGGTTCATGTCCTTCCCTCTTGGCTTGACCTCCCGGCTCCTGAACCCACGACTTACCTGGACATCGTCTTTCGCTTGCCCCTTTGGATTACCACGTCTTCTGTCTTTGGTTCTGACCTTCGTCTGCACGACTACGCCTCCTCGTCTTCTCCTCCGGTACCTCCTGTCATCTGCTCTCCGGTTTTGGACCCAGGCTTGTGTGACCACGTCTCTGCGCTCAACCGACTCACCACCCACCTGTCGCTGCGGCCAGCTGCAGCCCCTCACCGGACTCAGCCTCTCCTGCAGCGGTCCGGATCAGTTTAGACTTCGTTACTCTCCAGAACCCCCAGGATCATCCGAGACAGTTAGTAGTCCTTCTTATTTTACTTTTCTGCTCCCCATAATCTCCTGTACGACCACTAACCGATCTCTATCTCATAGACTTGTCCCTGATCCGGAAACAGAACCCAAACCAGCACCAGAACCGGTCCAATCTGCAATATATCTCCAATTAAATAAATACTATTTAATTTTCTTCATTTGTGTGGTGATTTTGGTCCAAACTAGAAGGGGTTCGTTACATGGACAACATGCATAAATGGTTCATCTGAGCATTGTTTGAGTGGCGGGTGGGATTTTTCAGGACTGATTAGCTCATGTAACATTAATGCCTAGCAGTTATCCTTTGCAGCTGCTAGCAGGATGCAGCATTGGCTGGTTGGCTAGCATGGCTAAAGTTCAAATAAATTAGGGCAACACCAACAGTTCATGCTCAATAATCCAGGTATCGGGTTCCGCTGTCTGGAGTGTTGAGCCCAACGTGCAGGAAGATGACAAGGAGGCTCGAGGTAAAATTCAAAAATATTTATTTTCCAAAAACAAAGCAAAAGCTGACGGGACACAGGACGGAAGGCAGAACACACCATAAGAACAATCCTAAGACAAAGACAAGACACCAGGGAACTGAATAAATACACAACACCGATTGGGACAATGAAAGACACGTGCAGTGGTTAACATTAGACACAGGTGAGACAGGGGCTGAACAAAAGGAGGGAAAACCCAGAGAGCTGAACTGGAAACGGACAGAGACAGGACAAACCCAGAAATCCTACACCAGGTTTTAAATCTAGTTATGTTCATTCAGATAATCTGGACTGTTTCTTTCTTTGCTGAGACGTCTCGTCCTTCATGCAAAGGACTTCTTCAGTCCGAGAAGCCACAAACAAACTGGAGTCCCACGAATACAAAAGTTTGCTGGTGATAAGATGGTTTCTGAGGCCCACCCTCTCCCCCCGTCACTCCTCAGACGCAGGCAAGCCAAAATGGTTCAAAACACCAATTCATTGGTAGGCTGTAGACTGAGGAAGTCCTCTGGATGGAGGATGAAACATTTCTCACTTAAAGAAACTGGTCCAGACTACATGATTTAAACCATTTTCTTGTAATCCACCTGGATGATTGAGCCTACAACCTTTTTTCTGAACCACTTTGGGCTTCATGTCCACAGGCTGTTTCTGTGAGTAGCAAGTTGGACGTCTGGCCTAAAACATTTGATTGTTGTACATGATTGGTTGTTTTGCACGCGTTAAGTCTACTTTTGAGATTCCAACAGGAGGTTGGCTTGAAACACAGCAGTGAAGGCTACTTATGGAACAGATCTGGTTGGCAGGCTGTAGACTGAGGAAGTCTTCTGGATGGGAGACAAAACATTTCTCACTTAAAGAAAGTGGTCCAGATGACATGATTTAACCTTTTTTGTTACCAACAGTTCATGCTCAATAACCCAGGTTACAAATCCAACAATGGTCAGGTCATCTGGATGGTTTCTTTTTTTGCTGAGACGTGTTGTCCTTCATTCGAAGCACTTCTTCAGTCCGAGAAGCCACAAACAAACTGGAGTCCCACAAATCCCACCAAATTAGGGCAACATTTTATGTTGGACAACAGTCAAGCATAAAAGTTCACCTGAATGTTTTTTTAATAGCAAGTAAAAAAAAAAAAAAAAACATTAAACCGATCAGCAAAGTTTAGTATTCTACCTCAGCAGCAGTTAGTTTTTAAAGCTACTAGCTGGATGCTAACGTGGGGTAATTGTAGCTCAATGGTCAATGTTGCAGTCTAATGATCAAGAGGTTGCGAGTTCAAGCCCAGGACTCTGTCAGGAGGACATCCGGCGTAAGAGTTGCCAAATATTTCAAGAGAGTTTGTTTGCTGTGGTGTACGGTGGCCCTAAGGTGTAAATTAACAACATTAGAAAAAACAGAATTACATTAAGCCAAACAGGAAGTTTTTTTTTCTTTAATAACAGCATAAAACTGAACAACAGAACAATATACAGTACATCCTGATGCATGCTCAATAATCCAAGTAGAAAAATCTAAAAAAGTAAAGTCAGGTCCTCTGGAAGCCTCCGTGTTCAACTGACCCTCTTTTACAACTCTGCAGCCTCCTGGGGTTTCTGCATTGTGGTTGCTGGGGATCGCCCGAGGATTCTCTCTGCTTCTCTCTCTGGGGGGTGCGGGTGTCCCTGTTGGGGGACTCCCGGGGTCCAGGCTTGGGGACCGCTGTGTGTCTGTGGCTCCGGTCTTCCCTGTGTTACCATCATGTCCTGTGGGGACGAGTCTGTGGGTCCCCACATCCACTATTGAACATTTTTATGGAGAAACTTTATAGTGACAAGCATGCTCACACAGGTGTTTAGATCCAGATGTTTATCAGATACACACTCAGTTGGGTTGTGGTGGTCACTAAATATATCTTGTATAACGATTTTATTGCTATTCTATGGTGAAACCAGACGTGTTTTCCCTCCCACCCCCCACCCCCACCCGCTTCCCTGCTGCGCTCTCTTGTCCTGTGAACCCTTAAAAAAGCCTCTCTCTCTTTTTTTCCTGCATTCCTCTTAATTGGAAGGATCAGCTGGTCTCTCAACAAAATCGATCAACTTCTCCCGACAGGAGTCAGGGTAAGGAGGACCCTCTACCTCAAAGGAAACAAATTGGATTCATGATGACAACTAGATTCTACTGTTTGGGTTGGTGGAATCTGGTTGTCTACAAATTTGTCTGGAGTGTTGAAGCTTGACAGTGCTCGGACTGAATGTGGAGCTGTGACAGGGAATTGGAGCAGCTGTTTTCAGGACTGTGTTCTCCCTGGCAGCACTCATGAATGGTGGAATAATCTGGAGAAGCTGTGAGCTCGACTTTTGGAGTAAAGGATCAATTCGTCTGTTTTGGAGTTTCCATCAGAGAATATGTACCAGCGAGACTTTAAAGGCAGAAACAACAATCACGAGTTCTGCCTGACCCAAACTGTGGCCTTGATGCCGGACTTATCTCAACTCCTCCTGGAATGTTCAGAAAACAACAAAGATGCTTTGACTGTTTCCTCACCCCTCCCTTCCCCAAGGCCGTGGACATGTAACAGAACCTCAACTGAGCTGAAGATGAATGTCACCTCTTATCTGGACAATGGCTGAGGGGGGGCTCTGGACTATGCTACGACTTTCCCTTAAAATTCAATGTTTTCACCACCTATATGTTCATGTATAACGTCTGTTTATGTTGCTTTGCTGTGGTAGGTTTTTTTGATGCCTCAAATTGTGCCCTGTCTAGGACGCGGTTTGAGAGATCTTTTTTTTTATACCGTCTCTCCTCATGTTTTCTTTCCTTTTCTCATCTAAGCAAAACATTATTCTGAATAAGAATAAGAGGCCGCGCTAATTATTTATAGCCGCAGCTTCGTGCACTCCACCCATCTTCGGACGACTGTACGTACATATTCACGTTGTATCTCGGTGCAATGCCAATAAAGTTTATTCTGATTCTGACGTACTGTATAAAATACTTTCTAATGATGTTACAAGTATCAATATATAAGTTGTTTGTTGTTGTGGTTTCTCGGTTTTGTCTTGTCTTTCTCTTTCCACAGGTCTAGAGTCAGACTTCAATGATGTTGATCTGTGTTCTCTTTATCTCTCTCTCTCTCCTCTTTTCCTATCTTCTTTATCTTTTAACCCTTCTCTCACTTTTCTGCTTTTTCTTCTTTGTTTTTCACCCCCATGTCCATTACATCGGAAACAAACTCAAAACAAATTCTAATAAAGTTTTATTTATATATTAAGCAGAGTATTAAGACCAGCCATAATGCTCTGCTTGTGAAAGTAAATCAGTTGGACATCACTTTGACACTCACACAATAATTCTGAGTGTCACAATGATGGACAGGACAAGGGGAAAAAATGCTGTGATTGCTAGTATCACTCAGCCCTCTGTGAACAGTAAACAGCCATCAGGTGCTAATGATCCATTGTTAGGCTGATGGTCCTTCTTGAGCATGTGATCAGCTGGTTCTGGTTGTCAGCAGCAAACTGGTTGATCCACTCTGAGAAGGTGCTATTTAAGAGACTGAGCTGAATACAGCTCCTCAGACTGAGGAAGTCTCTCGGATGAGAGACGAAAAGTTTCTACACTTTTATTTATTTTTTGTTGTTTGAACATCCAGAGGACCTGACAACTTTCTTAGAATATACAGTACACACATATCTCTGTTGTGTGTACTGTATATTGTTCTTTTGATCGGTTTTATGCTGTTAATAAAGTTAAAAAAAAACTTTCTGTTTGGCTTAATGTAATTCCGTTTTTTCAAATGTTGTTCATTTACACCTTAGGGCCCCCATGGTGGCAACCCCTGTAGAAGAAAAACAATAATCATATGCTATTAGTCATATAACTGCCACACTGCCAGATATAGAAAAACAGATATTTTTACAATCATTTTAGGATCTATAAATATGCAATAAATTTATTTTTTAAGTCTCAACATAGACTACAGTAGTTTTGAAATTGTCATGCACTGATCAAAAAAATGTTTTTAACGTACTGTAGCTATGTGAATACCCACACATCATCAGAAGTATCATGATCGGCTTCCGTGTGTAGAACCCAAAGTGCAGGAAGACGAATGAGGCTCCAGTAAATAAGTAAAAACAGTTTATTAATTAAATAAACAAAACAAAATGCTGTCGGAGCTGCAAACTTACTTTTAGGAGGACACACAGGGATACAGAGCATGAAGCCTTAGGACAAGGACAATCCAGAGACACTGACAAGACACCAAGGGGCTGAATATAGACAGACACTGACAAGGTGAAATGAGTGACACCTGCGGTGATTAGGATCAGACACAGGTGCGACAGTGCTGGAACACAGGAGGAGAAAAGCTGAGGGGTGACAGGCAAACATGAGGGAAAACACAACATGTAAGACAAGACCCCAGAAGGGGGTCTACAAGAAGGTCCTATCTAGCCAGACCTTGTGCTCAAGTGTGCATGTTGAATTTTTATGGATGGGAATGCTCAAGGTCAGTATTTTGTGATGCATTGTGGGTAGATATACTTATTTGACATTTATTCCACAATCATCATTATCAGTCATCATCAATTATTTATTGTTTGTGTATACAGTATTGGTTATTAACACTGACTATTTGTTTTAGAAATTATTCTTAAGTTTGATGTTATATCTTCACGTTCACCTTTATCAACAATGTGTGTATTACCAGTATATTCTACAATAGTTATTGATTTTAAGTACATAAAAGCATACTTTCATTTTCATAAATTAAATATTTTTAGAACTAATTTTTGTAAAACTAATATGCAAAAAAAATTGCATACAATTGTCCTTTTTATTTTTTTATATTACACTGTTATGTTTACATGATTTCACACTTTATAAAAAGCCTTCATTAAAACCTTGCTAACAAACTTTGATGTCAAATGTTCCCGCTTGCCACCAGATGGCAGGCAGCTACAAGAATTTAAAGCATTTCATCTCGTGTTTGAGGTTTACAGATCAAAGCAGGGAGTGCTGGAAGCTGACAGTCATCCACAACACTCAGCCGAACATCTGGCAGCACCACATGACACCGAGCATAACAGTTTTTCAAGGTTTGACTAAAACAGCTCTAACTCCATCACTTCTCAACATTACAGGATTTTAGTTTTGAACTTGGGCATGAAAGGCAGCGGGTGATATGCATTCCTTCAAGGAATGACAAGCCTTTAATACTTACAATAAGTTTTAGAACAAGAATTAGGTGCACTTGTTAGAATTTGTTGGAATTTTCTTTTAATCCACACAAGTTCAAAAATATATTTACAGGCTTTCACCATACTCTTAATTAGTGACGCTGAACATTTTTGAAAGTGTTTTGACTTGACAAGACCACATCCTTATAACTTCCTGTTAGTGATTATGAGCGACTGCAGCTGGTAACATCTCTCCAACAATTTTAGAAGACGTAGGTAATTTTATTAAAACTAAAGAGGATGTTTTTTTTTTTTACTTTACGTGTTACCTGCCTTGAAGTTCAACTCAATTACCTTCTGTTTTTAAGGTATATGTAGATATATTCTGTGCAAGTTTTAGTGTTATTCTCACTGTTTACGAGCCATACAATAAAAACTGTTCTCTGTCAGCTGTATTAAGGCCAGGTCACGGATACAAAGGTCTGAGTTAATTGACACAACAATGAAAATGTCTGTTCTATTTTCTCAGATTTTGAAACTCCCCAGATCTTGAAGGAAAACACTGACTGGGGTGCCTCTCAGCATTGTAAAAATAACATCAGATTATAAATAAATAAATTGGGGAAAGTTAATTAGATCTGTGACAAAAATGTTCTACATTTACATCACCCTGCATAGATTTTGTAAAGGAGTAAGAAGTTAGGAGAACTTTCACATGTAGTGAAACAAACGTACTGTAGTGAAAGAAGGTCATCACCGATGAACTAAAGAAAAAATGAACTTAAGAACTAAGGAGCGCTGCTGCTTTACATTATGGACTATGTCCTCAGGAGATACAAATAGGAACTAATAAAATATGTAATGGTCATTTGATATTGGCAGCAATATAAAATGATAATGCATTGGAAATAATGGATCATTTTAATGTGACTAAAGCTACAGGTGAGAGATCTCTCATATCAGCTTGCAGTAAAATACGCAGGCAAACATCCAAAGTCATGGGGCAAATCGTCAGCGAGTGGAAGATTTAAGACTAAATTTAAAGACATCCAACTTTGTCCATCGGGACTGCTGAGGCCACAAGTCCTGAAGAACAAAAAATTTAGATACAAACATCTGTCACCATGTCACCCCCATAGTGAGCTGATACAAACACACATATTCAACTGTTAAAGTTTAATATTGTGATCAAAGGTTTGTGTAAGATTTTTATGTTTTTGTGGGCCCATTAGGCCTCACACACATCACGGTCAATAAATATTGGCCTTTTTGACAAAAATAAGTATAATAAATCTGTCTCCAATATCAAAATGTAACCAATTTTCAACAAAATAACACCAATTACATATGAATACAAAATATAGAATAAATGACTGGGTAAATATTTACCCTCTCTAAAGCAGCTGTCCACTCACAGGAAGAATATTGAAAAGTACAAGTCAGTGGTGGATACAAAATGATTTCTAAGGTCCTAAACAGTTACCTGTGTGCAAAATTTCATCCCCATCTAGAAACAGAGTGTTGTGCATTTACAAAGACATGAAGGAAAGGCCATAAACTCACTTCCATGCTTATCTGTCACCAAAATACAACTGAGCAAACACAATAAAGTCATCAGTGTTGACCTAGTTCAGAGGGTCGGGTTCTGCAGTTCCACCTCTGCTCTGATTGGATGGAAAACATGGGTGGAATCTGAACACATGGCTTCAATTTGAAGCCGACTTGTCTCCCTGTTTCTTCAAGCTGAAAACAAAGCACCTTAGGGATCAAACATGTACATTCTGCTTATTTGTTATTTCTGATTCTCAATATGCAGCACGGTGGCACAACTGGTAGAGCTGCTGCCTCTCAGCGAGAAGGTCCCTGGTTCAAACCCCAGGGAGAGAATGGTTGTTTGTCTCTATGTGGCCCTGTGATGGACTCACGACCCGTCCAGGGTGTCCCCCGTCCCTCGCACAGTGATTGTCGAACATGGGCACTGGTGACCCCTGTGACCCAAAATGGAAGAAGCGGGTAAAGATAATGGATGGATGGATGATTCTCATTATATCAGTCAGTTGAAACCTTTGGCATTCAAGTCCTTTCCTTCAAGGAATGCTAGGTTTATTGTTCTTGTTATTATTGTTCTTAGCTTTCATAGCATGAAATCTGTATCTGAACTATCACAGGATGTAATCAATAAGGGAAGTGCAACAAATGATCAGTTGAAGCACAAAGTTTTGAACATAAGGGGTGCTATGTCAGTAGACAAGGAGTAGAAAAAATTTGTAGATTACAATGCAACAATCAATGCCTACTTTTCTGCATATCCAATTTTTAAAAAGGGCAAAATGTCATAATTCCAGTTTTTACCTCTGCTCCATTTTTCCCCACTAACTTTGTTCACCTGCAGGATTATTATTTAGAATCCTTTATTTAACCAGGCAAATCCTACTGAGATAACAGATCTCTTTTACAACGGAGGACTGGGCCTGAAGGCAGCTTAACAGACATGTTTTCAGACTGTGGAAAGAACCAGAGTACCCAGAGAAAACCCACACAAACACGAGGAGAGCATGCAAACTCCACCCAGAAAGACCCCAGGTCCAAACCAGGGATTGAACCCAGAACCTTCTTGCTGTGAGGCAGCAGTGCTAACCACTAAGCCATCATGCTGGGGATGAGAATGAGAGGGTGGTCTGTTGGGTGTGCAGCACCTGGCACAGCTGTAAACAATACAGTAATACTAAAAGAGCTGCAAAATATTTAAGGATCAGCTGAACCAGTGTTCTCCACTGGATAGAGATGGGATATGTGGCTCTTTGAAGGGAACCATATCTTGAGGATTTGTTCGTTCAAAAAGTCATTCATTTTAGAATGGTAGCAATGTCATAACATAAATATTTGTAAATAGTACGTAGTGATATAGGCTATATGTGATGACGTACGTAGTCAGGGACGTACCAAGTGTCTTGTCAAGCAAGAGCTGGAGAAGACATTTGTTTTATTGTTTAGTTTTTACATCATTACTTCTATTTACTTTTCATTGTATATACTTTTTTATGAATGACTATTGTGTGTTCCTCATCTGTGTTCTTTGTTTAAAACAGGTCTCTCTTGTAAACGAGTCCTCGTGGCTCAATGAGACTAACCTGGAGAAATAAAGGTTGAATGAAAACTGAGCTGCTGGAGTTATTGGAGGGGGATGTTGTCCCATTCTTGTTTGGTGTAAGATTCTAGTTGTTTAACAGCCCTGGGTCTTCTTTGCTAGATTTTTTTTGTTCATGATTCATTGTTGATACGGGTATACAGTTATGTACACAATTTCTTAAGTTATAATAAGTCTGTATAAAATTAATTTAGCACGTCTCACTATGAACCCAGTTGTTGTATAGTTAAATATGTGATCCAAAAGAAAAAAAAAACTAGCTAATTAAAAAGCTTTTAATCATATTTGAGCTAATGCTAATCTCAATAATCATGTTGCATTATATTTTACAATGACATAATGTATAAGTTATATACATAACATAAATACAGTAATGCATTATGATTTCTAAGATTATAATTCTGTAAATACTATGATAACTGATCAGTGAATGCAATCTACATAATCATGTAGTTTTATGCCGATGACTGTCAAATTTACTTCCCCCTAAGACACAATGGTACATGCTCTATTCAACCGCTGCTCAACTGCCTGGCTGACATCAGGGACTGGATGGCTTTAAATTTCTTAAGTTTCAATGAAAAGAAGTCTGAAGTCATGTTGTTCCCTCCCAACGACACGATCACAAACCACTGCATCGACCTCTCCACTCTAACCCTGTCAGAAAAACAAAGAGTCACTAATCTGGGCGTGATAATGGACCCTTCCCTGAAGCTTAACAATCATGTAAACATGATTGTTCAATCATGCTTCTTCTAACTGAGGCGGCTGTCTAAACTGAAGCCCATATTGTCCAAATACCTGGAGACAGTAATACATGCATTCATTACATCTAGGCTTGATTACTGCAATTCACTCCTGTTTGGTATCAGTCAGACCTCCATTGCACGACTACAACTGGTCCAGAATGCAGCAGCCCCATTTTTAACCAGTACAGGTAAAAGAGAGCACATTACACCAGTTTTGGCCTCACTGCACTGGTTACCGGTTCACTTTCGAATCCAGTTCAAAATACTCATGTATGTCTACAAATCACTGAACAGTGTCGCCCCCCATCTCTCTGATCTGCTACAACCGTATGTCCCACCACGTTCCCTGAGGTCAGCGGACCAGTTGCTCCTCACAGTTCCAGGAACTCGTCTTAAGCGCAGAGGTGACAGGGCCTTCTCTGTAGCAGGACCAAGACTCTGGAACGAGTTACCTCTGCTTGTCAGACTGGCCCCCTCCCTCTCAGTTTTCAAGTCCCGTTTGAAAACTCACTACTATTCAGTAGCTTTCAACACAAGATGATCTGTGTTTTGATCCTGTATGCTCTACACTGGTTTGTCGTCATTATCTGCATCGGTTTTTGTCTATATTCTGATTTACTTCATTTTGTATTTTGCTTTGTGTGCTACCTGTTGTTTTGTCTGTACAGCACTTTGGTTGGCCTTGTTGCTGTTTTAAGTGCTTTATAAATAAAGTGGTATGGTATGGTAATCATGGATAGATGAGCCTGCTTCATTAATTGTGATGCTTCTTTGTCCCCTGTCATGGAGTGAAGAGGGAGAATTGAAAATACCCTACATCATTGTTGTGAGCATGAGTTTAGTCTTCTGACGGCTTTTCACTCTTCAGGAGTCGCCACAGTGAGTCATCCTCCATTGTCTCACTCTGTCCTCTGCACTCCAACTACCTTCATGTCCTCTCTAACTGCATCCGTATGTCTCCTCTTTGTCATTTTCCTGGCAGCTGCATTTCTAACATCCTTCTACCAATATACCCACTGTCCCTCTTCTGGACATGTCCAAACCACTGTCCCTCCTCTGGACATGTCCAAACCACTGTCCCTCCTCTGGACATGTCCAAACCATCTCAGTGTGTCCTCTCTAACTTTATCTCCCAGTTGTACAACCTGTGCTGTACCTCTGATGATCTCATTCCTAATTGTTAAAATATTAGACTGGTCCTGTGGTTTTTATCTGCTCAGAGATGGGATTATAATGAAATTATGACCTGGATCTGACTGGGTTAAACAGGGCCAGCAAACTCTAAAGAGAGTCTCCCTGGGATTTCAATATCAGCCAAGGAATAGAGTTTAATCTGCTTGCCACATCACATTGAAAGGCTCTGAAGCACCGTCTCATATTTTCCTAACACGTCAGTCCACATAAGATCACACTTAGTCACGCCACCTAATACACTGATAGGTTGAGCTCCCCTTCTGTGAAGGAGGAGCCTTAGGACCCTATAAATGAGTAATGACACAAGACATCGAGGCTCTTCCGGGTCTGTGAACGCGTCACAGTCCGGAGAGTCCAGCGTTGTAAAACTGTAACCTTTCCTGCCTTTTTTAATATAATTGATAAAACTTAATTGACGTCTCATTGATTTATTGATAGTATGAGTTGCCACTTCTGAGAGAGATAGAACCAGAGGAAGCGGTGAGGGCTGGCTGAGGGTCCAGGGTCAGAGAGGAAGCCTGAGGCCCACAGCTAGCTGTAGCCAGCTGCAGTGACTGACGACCCGCAGTCAGCTCTCAAAACGCAACAGCTGGTGCCGAAACCTTTTCTCTCATCTGTAGAAGTGGCAGATTGTTTTTTTTATTGTTTAATGGAGACACAGCGGCAGGTGATCGAGTCGGAGCAGACTGTTTTCTAGCCGGCTTTTAACATGAGGTTGTGAGAGTAGCTCTGCTGCAGCTCCCAAGATGGCCGCTAACGATCTACACCTGGCGGTCATCTCCCTGATGAGCATCAACTCCTATTTAAGGCTCCAGTCAAGACTACTCGATGCTGGAGCATTGATTCCCTCCCGGTACTAGTGCTCTCAGCCTTTTATGTTCTGAAATATTTTTGATACTGACCTTGTGCTTCCTATGCCAGCAGTTCCTCGTTTTGGCCGTGCCATTCCAGTCCTGATTTCTTGGCATCCTGTCTGGTCTCATGAAACCTGGACCGGTGGACCTTCAAAGTCTGAACTCTGTTGCTGGGACTCATGCATCTTGGGACTCCTGAACTCACTCCAGTACCAAGGAACTGCTCCCTCGCAGGGTCGGGAGCAGGGTTATGGCGACCGCGGGAAGTGCAGCGACCCTTCCCGGTCGCCATCGAGAACGCTCACGCTACCGTCACGTGCCCGTTCCCCGGAATGCGCATTCGCCGAACCTTTCACATAAGCTGCGACCGCATATATATCTATTGTAATAATGTAGGGGGCGCACTTGAGTGAAATATTAAACAACAACACCACTGCGTCCATAAGTCCTCACTAGTCAA
>NC_056508.1:3218482-3224774 GCF_014905685.2 Nematolebias whitei | reverse complement strand
ACACCACTGCGTCCATAAGTCCTCACTAGTCAAGCACCAAAAATCTGATGCAGATCGGACGATATATCACTGAGCTATAACAGTTTGATTTACCTAGGGGGCGCACTTGAGTCAAAAGTAAAACAACAATACCATTGTGTGTTTAAGTGCTCACTAATCACACACCAAAAATCTGGTCCAGATCGGATGACATATCACTGAGATATAACAGTTTGATTAACCTAGGGGGCGCACTTGAGTCAAATATTAAACAACAAAACTAAAATGTCCATCAGCTCTCAGTAATGATGCACCCAAAATCTGGTCCAGATCGGATGACATATCACTGAGATATAACAGTTTGAATAATCTAGGGGGCGCACTTGAGTCAAATTTTAAACAACGCTAACAATGTGTTTAGACATGGTCACACATTATACCATAAAAATCTGGTTCAGATCGGATGATATATCATTGAGATATAAGGGTTGGAATATTATAGGGGGCGCTCTTGAGTCAAAAGTTAAAAAACATTACTAATGTGTCCATCAGGGCTACATAATAATATACCAAAAATTTGGTGCAGATCGGATGATATATCATTGAGATATAACTGTTGCAAGATTGTAGGGGGCGCTATAGAGTCAAAATTTAAAAAACTATACTACTGTGTCCACCAGGGCTAAATAATAATACACCATAAATTTGGTGCAGATCGGCTGATATATCACTGAGACAAAACAGTTTGATAATGTAGGGGGCGCCCTTGAGTCAAATATTAAACAACACAACTAAAATGTCCATCAGTTCTCAGTAATGACGCACCAAAAATCTGGTTCAGATCGGATGTTGTATCACTGAGATATAACTGTAAGAAGAATTTAGGTGGCGCTGTGGAGGCTCTTGGCCACTTATCATGGAAACCTGTTCAGAGGTGGATAATGATCAATCATAGTGATTTTGGTTCATCTGGGTTCAAATCTGTGCAATTTAGAGCCAAACGTATTGCAACGGCGTCACTTTTTTATTCGGCATGGCGCCACGCCCACATTCTCCAGCTATAACTGTTTTGTTGTTTAAATCAAGTCAGACCATCTTATCTGTCTTCTAACACAGGATCATCCTGATTATGTGAAGGGTGTCAAAGAAGGACCATTCCAAGCCAAAAAAGTCACTTCCTGTTCTGAGGGGGCGGGGCTTTGATGACGTCACAATATGACCTCAGGGTATCGTCGGGCATGGGAGAGGGATGACTCATGCCAAATTTGGTGCAAATCTGTCATTCAAGGTGAAAGTTATAACGTTTGGAAATTTATGGCGTGAAGCTCAACTTTGAGGCCTGGCCACGCCCTTTTAACAAAACGAAACCGAAAGCTTTTGATAACTTTTACTCTCCAATGTCTTAAGCGCCATCACCTGCTCCCGACCTGAAAAAACTATTTCCCCTCTTCCAGGAGTTCCAGTCCCAGGGTCCTGTACATATTGTATATATTTTCTAACCACTGTAAATAAACATCACTTTTCGTAGCCTGAGTCTTGTGTCGTTCTGGGTCTCGTTACAACTGGGTTGCCCGCTCATACAACAGAAATGCTCCAGCCAGACCAAACCCAGAACGAGGCTCGGAACGACCAAGCCACGTCCTCGTCGCAAACGGAGCGAGTAAACCAGCTGGAGAAGATCCTCTCCCAAATGATCCAGCAACAACAACAAACTCAAGCTAACCTACAGGAGCTAGGGGGTATGGTATATTCTATTAAACAGACTCTCTCCCCTTCGCCTCCTACAGTCGCAGCAGAAACCCCTGAGAACATTCAAATGTGCACATGCTCAGCGAGACACTCATCGGAGCCACAATTACTGGTAAAACCGTCCGAACTTTTTTCCGGTGACCCAGAACAATGTGACGGCTTTCTCCTCCAATGTGAGCTCGCATTCAGCGGAGCCCCCAGGCTCTACTCCTCAGAAAACGCTAAGATCACCTACTTTACGAGCCAGTTAAAGGGTAACGCACTCCGGTGGGCAACTTCTTTTCTCCGCCAGCATGATTTAAAGGTTATTTCTTTCAGTAGTGTACTTACCGAGTTTCGCAGGATATTCGACAGACCACTATCGGGTCCCAACGCAGAGAAACGTCTCCTGGGCTTACGTCAGGGCCGGCGACCAGTAGCTGAAAACGCCCTCGAGTTCCGCATCCTCGCCGCACAAACCGGATGGAACGAGAGGGCACTACAGGGAACTTTTCTAAATTCCTTATCGGATCCGTTAAAGGACCAGATCGCCGCTAGGGACGAGCCATCCAACTTTGACGCTCTCATTAATCTGGCCATTTCAATCGATGAGCGTTTCCGCGAGCGGCAGCGGGTACGGGACTACAACTCCCAACGTACCACCACTTCCGGTTCCGGTCCGTCACTCAGTGTTGTCCGTGGTAAAGAGTCGCCTTCGTTTTTCAAATCCCAAAGTCATTTTACCCACGTGTCACCCCCTTCACTCTCTTTACCTGAGTCAGAGCCCATGCAGGTGGGACGCACCCATCTTACTCCCAACGTTAGACAAAAACGCAGAGAACAAGGGTTATGTTTTTATTGCGGCCAAGATAGGCATCTTGTTACCGCCTGTCCGTTTCAGGGAAACGAGAACACCCACCAATAAAAAGGGAGATATTGGTGGGGACTTCTTCGCTCTCCCCATTAAGTAGATTGACCATTGCTACGGTCATTCAGTATAATCACAACCGCTTCCCCGTTTCTGCCCTCATAGACTCCGGCGCTGAACAGAATTTAATTAGTCAAAGTCTGGTATCCGAATTGTCACTACCCACCGTAAAAATACCCACCGTTTCCATCGCAGGAATCACAGGCGATACACTATCCCAGGTCCAACACCGCACCACTGACTTACACTTAATTACATCCGGCAACCACCACGAACACGTCAGTTTCTTTGTTTTCGATTCACCCCATGACCAAGTAATCTTAGGATACCCCTGGTTAAAACTCCACAACCCTCACATTAATTGGGAGCTTGGCAGAATAGAGAAATGGAGTGGAAGGTGTCTAAAACACTGTCTCCGCTCTGGGATCTCTAATGCAACCAGACAAAACACCAATATAGAACAAATTGATTTAACTTCCATTCCGTCTGAGTATCACGATCTCTCTCCTGTTTTTTAGTAAACAGAGAGCCTTGTCCTTGCCGCCACACCGACCCTACGACTGTGCTATAGATCTTTTTCTGGGGACTCCCTTACCAGCTAGTCGTTTGTTCAACCTCTCCGGTCCAGAGAGGGACTCCATGAAGGAGTACATTGAGGAGTCACTTGACTCCGGTATTATTCGTCCATCCACCTCCCTGGTGGGGGCCGGTTTCTTCTTTGTATCCAAAAAAGATAAAACCCTCCATCCTTGCATCGATTACCGGGGTTTAAATAACATTACGGTAAAAAACAAATGTCCTCTTCCGCTTATTGACTCCATACATGAACAATTACAATCGGCCATCATTTTTACTAAGTTAGATTTGCGTAACGCATATCATTTGGTTCGTATTAAGGATGGCGACGAATGGAAGACGGCCTTCCGGACCCCTTTGGGTCATTTCGAATATTTAGTCATGCCATTTGGTCTCACTAACGCTCCTGCAGTCTTCCAGGCGTTAGTCAATGACGTATTCAGAGACTTTTTAGGGGAGTTCGTTTTTGTATATCTTGATGATATCCTAATCTACTCGCATGACAAGGAGGAACACATCAAGAGGGTCAGAACAGTTCTTCAGCGGCTATATGAGAATCAATTATTTGTCAAAGGTGAGAAGTGTGAGTTCCATACTTCATCCGTTTCCTTTCTGGGGTTTATATTCGGGGAAGGACATTATCGTACCGACCCTGAGAAAATCAAAGTAGTAGTAGAATGGCCCGTTCCTGAGACTCGTAAACAGCTTCAACGCTTTCTTGGTTTTGCAAACTTCTGCAGATGCTTCATTAGAGACTACAGCCGTATTGCCGCACCACTCTCCCAACTTACCTCAGTTAACAGAACGTTCAAATGGACTACAGAAGCAGGCACTGCCTTCAAAAGATTGAAACAACTTTTCTCAACCTCACCCATCCTCTGCCATCCTGACCCCGAACGCCAGTTCATCCTGGAGGTGGACGCCTCCGACACTGGGGTAGGTGCCGTTCTTTCTCAGAGATCCCCCAGAGACAATAAGGTACACCCCTGTGCCTTCTTTTCTCGGCGTTTGTCCCAAGCCGAGCGTAATTACGATGTGGGAAATCGTGAATTACTAGCCGTCAAACTGGCTTTAGAAGAGTGGCGTCATTGGTTGGAGGGTACGGAGATCCCTTTCCTCATATGGACCGACCACAAAAACTTGACCTATCTTAGGGACGCTAAAAGATTAACCCCCAGACAGGCACGGTGGTCCTTATTCTTTAATCGTTTCCATTATATATTGACTTATAGGCCTGGTTCTAAGAATGTCAAGCCGGATGCCCTGTCCCGACAATTCTCTCCCCCAGATGGTCCTGAACTCGAGGAACATATTGTCCCCTCAACATGCATCGTGGGGGCTCTCACATGGCCCATTGAGCAGGAGGTCCGCGATGCCCACAAGGAGGAGCCCGACCCTGGCCTGGGACCTCCCGGAACCCTGTTCGTCCCCTCTGTCATGAGGGCTAAGGTACTGGAGTGGGTTCACACTAACAAACTTTCTTGTCACCCAGGAGTTACCCGCATGTTGTCCCTAACTAAGTCCCACTTCTGGTGGCCGACATTGACCCAGGACGTTAAGGACTTTGTTGCTGCCTGTGCCACTTGCGCCCGCAATAAAACAGGAAATCAACCCCCGGCCAGACTCCTACAACCACTACCCTCACCCAGCCGCCCTTGGTTCCACATATCGGTGGACTTTGTCACTGGACTTCCCCCGTCCGAAGGTAACACGGTCATCTTGACTGTCATTGACCGATTCTCTAAATCGGCTCATTTCATTCCCTTAGTCAAGTTACCTTCTGCTCTCGAGACTGCACAATTATTAATCCAGCATGCTTTCCAAATCCACGGTATCCCCTCCGACACTGTTTCTGACCGTGGACCACAGTTTATTTCCCAGGTCTGGCGCTCATTTTGTAAAACCCTAGGGGCATCTGCAAGTCTGACTTCAGGTTACCACCCACAGTCTAACGGCCAGGCTGAGAGGTGTAACCAGGAACTTGAGAACACCCTTCATTGTGTCGTGGAGAGCAATCCCTCAGCCTGGTCTCAACATCTGGTGTGGGTGGAGTATGCCCACAATGCCCACAGATCCACAGCCACAGGTATGTCACCGTTCGAAGCCTCTCTGGGATACATTCCTCTCTTGTTTCCTAGTCTTGAGACGGACATCACGGTGCCGTCTGTCTAGCACCACTTCCGTCGATGTCGACGCGTTTGGCTGCAAACGAGAGCAGCCCTTCTACGCACCACAGCTCAGAACAAGAGGTACGCCGACCGACACCGCTCCTCTGCCCCGTCTTACCAGGTGGGCCAAAAGGTTTGGCTTTCGACAAGAGACATTCAACTGAAGGACATTCCCAGAAAGATGGCTCCACGTTTCATTGGTCCATTCACCATCACAAAAATAATCAACCCCACAGCAGTCCGCCTTCAACTCCCCAGCTCAATGAGGATCCATCCCACATTCCACGTCTCTCAGGTGAAGCCGGTCTCCGAGAGTCCTCTGTGCCTGCCTACCGACCTCCCTCCACCCGCCCGACTGATCGACAACCATCCCGCCTTCACGGTTTGTACCATTTTGGACGTCAGACGTCGAGGCAGGGTTTTCCAGTATCTCGTGGACTGGGAGGGATACGGTCCCGAGGAGAGATCCTGGATTCCCCGCTCGTTCATTTTGGACCCAAGTCTGATCACTACGTTCTTCAGAGCACACCCCGAAAAGCGCCTCAGGTCGATTGGAGGCAATTCTTGAGGGGGGAGGTAATGTGAGAGTAGCTCTGCTGCAGCTCCCAATATGGCCGCTAACGATCTACACCTGGCGGTCATCTCCCTGATGAGCATAAACTCCTATTTAAGGCTCCAGTCAAGACTACTCGATGCTGGAGCATTGATTCCCTCCCGGTACTAGTGCTCTCAGCCTTTTATGTTCTGAAATATTTTTGATACTGACCTTGTGCTTCCTATGCCAGCAGTTCCTCGTTTTGGCCGTGCCATTCCAGTCCTGATTTCTCGGCATCCTGTCTGGTCTCATGAAACCCGGACCGGTGGACCTTTAACGTCTGAACTCTGTTGCTGGGACTCATGCATCTTGGGACTC
>NC_056508.1:3212424-3218382 GCF_014905685.2 Nematolebias whitei | reverse complement strand
ATCTTCTCGTGTGAACTTGATGTATTTATCCACAGAGTTGATGTGGTCAGTAAAATGTTGGACTTCCTGAGATTTAATTTTAACCCAGGTGTCGTCAACATACCTGAACCAATGACTTGGTGGTGTCCCTGAAAAGGACGTCAAGGCTCTCTTTTCTACCTCCTCCATGTACAGGTTGGCAACAATAGGAGAAACTGGAGACCCCATAGCACACCCATGTTTCTGCCTATAATATTGCTCCCCATATGTGAAGCAGGTTGACTGCAGGCACAGTTTCAAGAGTTGACACAGTTGTTCTATGGAAAGCGTGGTCCTGCTGCTCAGAGTGGTATCTGATTTTAATCTTAAACTGACCACCTCTACTGCATCATCAACAGGAATGCACGTAAAGAGTGATGTGACATCAAAAGAGACCATTGTTTCATCAGTCTCCATGATGACATCCCTCACCTTGTCCACAAAGTCCATGGTGTTCTGTATGTGGTGTTCTGAGCTGCCAACTAAAGGGATGAGTACAGACGCCAGATATTTGGAAACATTGTAAGTGACAGAGTTAATCATGCTAACAATAGGTCTTAAAGGTACACCTTGTTTGTGGATTTTAGGTAAACCATACAGACTAGGTGTGGCCTCCCCTGGGTACAGTCTGTGGTACAGAAAACGGTCAATACCCTTGTCCTGCTCCAAAATTTTCAGGCAATCTATTAACTTCTTCTTGTAACCACTTCCTGGATCTCTTTTCAGAGGTTCATAAGTGGTTAAGTCACTAAGGAGTGTCATAACTTTCTCATGATAGTCTTACTGATTCAAAATCACTGTGCACCTTCCTTTGTCTGCTGGGAGAATGATGATGTTTTTGTCCTTGCTAAGAGTGGTGAGTGCATCCCTCTCCTCTCTACTGATGTTGGAAGGTGGTGGTTTGGCATTGCTGAGGCAGGATGAAACTTTTTATCATTCATGTTTATTATTTCTTTTGTTATTATTTCCATGATATTATCAACAATTATTGACATTTCATTAATTAATTTACATTTTATTTCATTTTTAACAAATAGAGCCACTCCACCACCTCTTTTGTTGCTTCTGTTCACATGATATAATTCATAACTTCCATGTGAACATTAGTTGTGTTTTCATCGTTGAGCCATGTCTCTGACAGTGCTATTATTGTAAAGGTTCTGTTTAGCTGTTTTAAATAATCTGTTATTTTGGATATTTTTGCAGTTATACTTTTACCATTAAAGTGAATAATAGAGAGACCTCCATTTGTTATATTGATGTCATTAAACTGTTCTTCATTGTAATATTCACAGTCTTTTATTGCAGGGAAAAAAATTGTATCAATCACATCTTCAACATTGTATATTTTAAACTCTAAGTCTTCGTATGTCGCCATGTTTTAATGTATTTGTTTATTTTATATTTTGTTAATTTCTTGTTTGTGAAGTTATGTCAGTGATTTATCATCTATCGTCTCCTGAGCTCATTTTAGTCTTTCCAGATCCTTCAGGTCTTTTATTATTTTAGCTTGAGATCCTTCCTGTAGTTTGATCCAGATGTTTCCATTTCTTGTCCAAGTTTATGCTATTTTTTTCTGTTTTTTTAACAACCTTGCTTCACGTGCAATATTTCCATTTTTTTAAGTTAGGTGTTCGTTTATGTAAACATTTGTTCCCTTCAGTTTTTTTGCTTGCATTATCTGTTTCTTGATTTCCTGCTAATGAACTTTATGACTATGGATGGTTTGGCTTTATCTGATTTGCTGGGCAGGGTGTGACAGATTGAAATGTCCTCATGTTCGATGTCAATGTCTTTGTTTTGTAAAAAATTCACTACTTGCTCCTCCAGAGTCTGTAGTTCTTCCTGTGGTGCGTCTTCTGTCATGTTAGTACCAGCAACAACTCTTGCATAAGTTCTGTTCCTAACTTCCAGTCCAGTGATCACCAAGTTGTCTATTTTTGTGTATTGTTCCATGTCGTCTACTTTCTGTTCCAGTTCAGCTATTTTTCTGTCTTTATTGGTCATCAGTTCTTTCAATTGTCTCACTTCTTCAAACAGTCCGTCAGTAATTCACATTTAGCTGATAATTTAGTCACATCAGCACTCAATTTAGTCAGTTCAGCACTCAAAAATTCAAAGATTTTTTTATCTTCCTCCATATCTTCTGAAATATTTTCCGACACTTGTCTCTTATCTCTGTGTTTGCTCGGCATTGCTCACGATACTTCTAGATTATTGGTCTCAACTTTCAGAAGCACAGGATCCAGCCACGAGGTTCACAGGCTTATGTTGTTAGCCGAGGCCTAGCGAGGTCTAGCCGAGGCCTAGCGGCAACAACCTCCAGGTCCCACGTGGTCTCACGATTCACTCGGTCCAGCTGTTCGCAGCCCCAACGGTGACAGACCAGGTCCCAGTTGTAACAGCTCCCAGATCCCACAGCTTTAGTCTAGATTCCTCGGTTTCAACGGCTCGCAGGTCCAATTGGCAGCGGACCGGGTCTCCTCCGTAAACTGCTCGTTTAATGAAATCTATCATTTCAATTGCACCATCTAGTGGTGTTATTTCATCATGATCAGCCCCTAAAACTATTTGCAAAAACACATTAAAAACTCATTTTTACCCATGTCTTCACACATAAAATAGTTATTAAATAAACAAATCATCAAGTAATAATTAAAAAGGTAATATTTAGCTAAGTACCATGCAAATGTATCTTGTTCAACCATGTTAATTTTAAGAAAAAATCATCATAACGCATCATAATGCTTTACATAAATCGTAAACGTTTATGTTTTTTAAGGAAAAATCATCATAACGCGTCATAAAACTTTACATAAACCGTAAAGTTAATATTTAACCCACCCCATAATTAGTCAGTCTATCAATCATCTCATCCCTCAAAGTAGTTGGAGAAGATCTGTCACCCAACTAATGCTGAGTTCAAAAATCAAATTAACCACAATTCTAAAGTACACATCTGTACTTAATTGTTAAAATTTACCCAGAACTTAGCTTCATATTATCTGTTAAATTTCCTGTTATATTCACACGTGTTTGACTTCCTCCCCGTTGGGTTGTAACACACTCCCATATTCAACTAATCAGTTTTGGAATTAATTAACAGATAAGAAATTTGTAACTCTACTTTCAAAATAGTGCTTTTCTCCATAATAGCAGTTGTTCTAATTTATCGTTCAAAAATCCCCAAGACTCAGCTTCACATATAATCACATCAATAACTGATTAGCATTGTAAACACAACCTATAAATATTTGTAATGTCAAAACAGTATTCTATAATCATTTCAGTACATGTAAAAATCCCAAAACTCTAGTCTATCAATAATCATTTATTAACTCATAGCTTAATAAAATCCGTAAGTTCACAGTTTCAAAGTGTTTGATTTGCTAAAAATATATTTTAAAGACGCTCCTCCTTCTATTTTTAAAAGTAAAATCAGAATGTAGAAAACCCTTTACTGTGCTGGTAACATTAATTAGATGTTAATAATGATAAGTGATGTTAATAAACTGTCAGCCAGATCAGTATGAACCTTAAAGAAACTTCAGTCATGATAAATGACAACACCCTCATTTGATGCGTGATGTTCTCAGCCCAGGGAGTAGAACCGGTGACTTTTTCCTCCCTGGCACTCCACTCCACTCCATTCCCCCTCATCAGGGGCATTTCCTCGAACATCTGTCCGGCCTCCATCCTTCAAACCCCTGTCATTGGACTCGCAACCTCTCTATCAGCGACTCGTTTGAAGCTGCATTGTCAGGAAAAAAGAACAAACATCCTTCTCCCACAATATCACAAAACTCCATCAGTTGTCTATGTAAATGTCTATAATCTTATTATGAGTTATTGAAAATTATCGTTTATTCTGGGTAAGTCAATGGTTCATATTGCAGGTTCATACTCACCTGACACCTCTCTGGGAACGTTGATCACAAACTCACACAGGTGACCCCTGTGTTCACCTTCCTGGAGCTTCTTCAGCTCAGACAACCTGAACAGGTGATAAGAAACACAAACACCCTGCTGGCAACCAGCCAGACAGAGTCCATCCTTCCACCCATCATCTATTCCTGTCAAGTTTTTCTGAATTGAGTCATCACATTTAGGATTTTATCAGCAACACTTATTGTTTTTCTCCATGTACCAAATTTCACAAGTCATTATAAGTGTTATACAACATCACTCTAAAATGCTATGTCTTAAATCATGTTAGTAGTTATTAAAATTCATTAATATATATTTTCTGTGAGTATCTGTTAAGAAGAATTAAAAAATAAGTAAAACTAGTGTATTCCAACTCTGTTGGCACTTGTAAAAATCTTACCTGAGATAAAAACATCTACAGATTTGATTTAACTTCTTGTAACTCTGTCACTGAACATTGTAAGTGATTTAGAAGTCAAATATCTAGCAAGATTTTTGCTCCATATATTATATACAATATTCCAGTCTAATTTGTCATCCAAAACAACCTATAAGATTTAGCTTATCTACTTTATAGAAAAATCAACACTCATTACTTAAAATCATGAATTGTGTCTTTCCTGATTATTAATATTTACTTGTATTCAGTCATCCATAACACTTAGATACCTCACTGGTTGTCCCATCTGCCCAGTTTACAGTTTAGGTTCTCAATTCTCCTCATGGCATCTCCTGTAGAGAAAAAAATGGGGGTGGGGGGGGGGGGGGGGGTACAGCCATCCACCCCTGCTGCAGCAATTTATAGTTAACAGTCTCTAAAAAGCATTCACATTAGTTATTTTAGTTCAGCACTGCTCCAGAGACCTGTGAAGGGTTAATGTTGTTCAAGATATACAAATTACATCATTTAAATAATCCTCAAACATAATCTTTGTTTAACCAATAATTTTTAAAGGACAGGCACCGGTGAAGTAAAAAATGTCTCTCTTGAAAACATAAAATTACCAATTTTAATCTGTATTTCTTTATTTCAACACTAAGACTCCATGTTAAAACTGCAGGGCACTCGCTGTGAGATAATTCCAGCTCTCATCATGACTCCTTCAATACATTCTGTTAAATCCCATAGTTAATGTCGGCTTGTATTACCGTTTAAAACTGTCCATAATTTAAGGTGGATCCATTTACCTGTCAATTACTTGAAGGCGAATCTTCACTGGGGTACATTTTAACATATAGTGTTTGTCTGAAAAGATGATGTCTTTCCATCTCTGTAAAATATTAAGCATTCTCTGTGTGTGTGTGTGTGTGTGTGTGTACATGTGTGTGTTTGAACGTAACTTCTATTTAACGAGGCAAATACCTTTGTAGGTCACCAGACGTCCCCAGCAAAAGAGGCCCAACTTTGCTAAGGAGGCCCTGCACCTCAAAACCTAACATGCATGTGTTAATCAGTGTTGCTTTACATGAATAGTATACATGTTATTTATGTAACTTTTAATGAATAATTCAAATGTTTAAATATTATTATGGTCCACTCTCCTCTCTTGAGTCCAGATGAGAGCTGTCCACACCTCAACAGACCCTGCAATTTTATTTAATAAAAATAAGAAACACCTCAGCATTTTACCTCAGGTGAAAATTCATAGCATTGATCATTACACATGTGTCAATAGCAAAACAATTCACATTGAAGATGAACAGTTATAAAATCAGAAACACAAGTAAAAACAGCAAAAAATGATCTTGTATTTACACCAATAAAAATGTACCATGGAAGATTAATTATGCGCACATGATCCAATCTAATAATGCAAGGTTAAATCATGATGGTTCTTGTCATGACGGCCTGCAAACTCTCTCATTCTACAGATAAAAAAGGCACAAATATCACGGTTATCCCTGTTCTAGCGGACACCACAATAACAAAAATTACCATATATCTAATACTTATTAGATATGTCACTCTTATTTATCATATCATTATACCATAACATTCATATATATTTTTGT
>NC_056508.1:3205783-3212324 GCF_014905685.2 Nematolebias whitei | reverse complement strand
ATAAGTTGTGTATATCGATCTCCAGGATCAAATATAGAAATATTCACTGATAAAATCGTACAACTATTGGACAAGAGTTTTAATAAAAGCATTTTTTTGTGTGGAGACTTTAATATTGACCTGGGAAATAAAACAGATTCAAATAACATCAGTACATTTACAAATTCAATGTATAATTTAAATCTTTATCCGTTAATATCAAAACCAACAAGAATTACAACTCATAGTGCTACAATAATCGATAATATTTTCACAAATGTAACAAATGGGGATGTGATGGGAGGTATTTTAACGAATGATTTAAGTGATCATTTACCAGTTTTCATGATTTATAAAAATGATCAAAGCATTACAAAAGAAATCACAATTAAGGAAAAAACAATAAACACGTCAAAAAAAGCAATGGACAAATTAAAAGATGATTTACATAAACAAAGCTGGAAAGACGTGTATGTTGATGATGTGAACTGATCATATGATGAGTTTATGAATATTTTAGGAGCTCTGTATGAAAAGAATTGTGTGCAAAATAATTATACAAAGAGAAATGTTGTTGACCAACCATGGATGACGAAAGGGTTGAGAAATACTTGTAAAAAAAAAAAATTATTTGTATACATGTTTCTTGAAATTGAGAACACAAGAGGCTGAAGAGAAATATAAGAAATAGAAAAATTAATTAGTAGCGATTATAAGGAAACACAAGATGGAATATTATAGTGATTTATTAAATAAAAGTAATGGTGATATGAAAGCTACATGGCGAGTAATAAATAGTGTTCTGAAAAGTCATAAAGCAAAAACAGGTATTTCACAATATTTTCTGAAGGATGACAATGAAATCCATGATGAAAATGAAATTGTAAATGGATTTAATCATCATTTTGTGAACGTTGGATCAAGCCTTGCAGCTAAAATACCAAAAGTAGACAATAATGTGAACCATTCAATTATAAGTTGTGACAACAGTATTTTTCTTAATGTAACTGACAAAGAAGAAATAATGAATGTTGTAAAAAATCTTACAGATAAGAGATCAAAAGACTGGGTGTGTAAGGGTCCCACTGCCTGCAGCCTGCCTTGCTGATGGCCGCTGATTACCGACACCTGGCGGCCATCAGCCTGATGAGCCTCTCCATCTACTTAAGGCTGCAGTCCGGTGTGACTCAACGCTGGAGCATATCACCTCTCATGGTATAGTACTGTTGAGCTAGAAATGTCTAGGTGAAAAGAATTTGTTCACCTTTTGCTCTTTTTTCCAGTTTCCTGGTTCCTTCGTGTTTTTGGATTCTCCTCGTGGCCTGACCTGGATCCCTCGGCATGTCAGGTATCCCTCGTGCCTCTTTGCCTCCAGTTGCCAGCCTTCCTCGTTTCCCTTTGGACTCTTGTTGGATTTCCCTCTGCTGCTCTCTCCCTGGACTGAAGGACCAGCTCACCTCCTTCGGGTTTGGACTGTAAGGACAAGACGCTCTTTAAACAAACCACTCTGGTCTTCCCCATTGGACAAACATTAACCTGTCGTCCCTCTTTCCAGGAGCCGCTGAGAAGCAGCGTTTGTGGACTTTAATATCACTGTACATAATAAACACTGTTCTTTTGTACTTCCCCTGTGTCTGCCTCGTTCTGGGTCTCATAACATCTGAGTTTCCCGCACTTTCGTAACAGAAATGCTTCAGCCAGAAAAGACCCAGAATGAGACCAAGAGCGTGCAGACAACTCCCGGTTCCACGGAGGAACGGATCAACAGGTTGGACAAGATTCTATTTCATGTGCTGACTCACCAAACTACGGTCCAGTCCAACCTTCTGGAGCTCGGAGGTATGATTAAATCCATTAAACATCAACTGCAAGCTTCTGCCTCCTCAGCTCCAGTCGCTCCGCCAGTCCCCGTGGCTCCTGATCCCACTCCTCCTGTTCAACAAATATTCGTTAAACCATCTGAGTTCTTCACCGGAGACCCTGACCAATGTGGCAGCTTCTTGCTGCAGTGCAGACTCGCCTTCGAGGGGGCTCCTTCTCAGTTCTCCTCGGACGCGGCCAAGATCACCTTCTTCGTAAGCCAACTCAAAGGTAACACTCTCCGGTGGGCTCACTCGTTCCTTCTGAGCCATGATAATCCCCCTGCTTCCTATGAACTATTTATACGTGAGTTTCGTAGGATTTTTGACCGCCCCCTGCAGAAGTCAAACGCCGCCAAGCGTTTGTTGAATTTACGACAGGGCCGTCGTAATGCCTCGGAGTTCGCTCTGGAGTTTCGGATCCTTGCTGCCCAAACAGGATGGGACGAACCAGCCCTCCAAGGTATTTTCCTAAACGCTCTGTCTGATTTTCTCAAAGACCAGATGGCCACGCGAGACGACCCCGAGACTTTCGACAAGCTAATAGACCTTGCCATCTCCATCGATGACCGTTTTCGGGAGAGAAGGAGGGAGGCAAACTACAATTCCCATCGACCCTCAACTTCCGGGTTTCCGGCTTCTCCAGGAGAGCCCAAGTTTGCACTTTCGCACTATGTTTCCCATAATCCTCCCACTTCCGGGTTCACGACCCCTTGCCATGAGTCCGCTTCGCCCAAACAACCCCCTTGAACTACAACTCCCAGTCTTCCTTGCTTCCTGGTTTCAAACAATCATCTTCTTTTCCCCCACGGGATCGCTCCCCCTAGCCTATGCAGGTGGGGCGCGCACGGCTGACTCCTACAGAGAGACAGCGGCGTGTATCTGCCCGTCTCTGCATTTATTGTGGTAATCCCGGTCATTTTCTGCCTCACTGCCTGTTTCGAGGTAAACGAGAACTTCCACCAGTAAAGCGGGAGTTACTGGTGGGAACGTCTGCGTTAACCTCCCCGTTCAAACTATTACTTTCCATGGCCATTCAGACACCTGATCATCGCTTTTCGTTTTCTGCTCTCATCGACTCGGGTGCTGAACAAAACCTAATCAGCGCCGACTTAGTTAAAAAATATTCTTTGCCCACTTGCGAGATTCCTTCGATTTCTGTCACCAGCTTAACCGGAGACGCTTTGACTCGTATAAATCTTAAGACAACCGATTTGCATGTCATAATCTCAGGAAATCATCATGAGATGACTGATTTCTTTGTGTTTAATTCTCATACGCCCCAAGTAATTTTAGGTTTTCCCTGGCTTCGAAACCATAACCCAGTTATTAACTGGGAGCGCGGCTGCGTCGACAAATGGAGCGACAAGTGTCTCAGCAACTGTCTGCGCTCTGCCATTAAAGAGTTCCCTCGGAACTCGCCTCCTCTAGAGGAGATCGACCTCACCTCGGTTCCTACTGAATACCGTGACCTGGCGGCCGTCTTTAGCAAGCAACGCGCCTTGTCTCTTCCTCCTCACCGTCCCTATGACTGCTCGATTGACTTGTTACTTGGCGCCCCCTTGCCGTCAAGTAGACTTTACAACCTTTCTGGTCCTGAAAGGGAATCTATGTCCAATTATATTAACGAGTCTCTTGCCTCAGGCATTATTAGACCCTCGACTTCCCCTGTGGGAGCCGGTTTTTCTTCGTTTCCAAAAAAAATAAATCACTTCGGCCATGTATTGACTATCGCGGTTTAAACAGTATAACTATTAAAAATAAATATCCTCTTCCCCTCATTGATTCCTTACAGGAACAGTTACAGTCGGCCTCTTGTTTTTCCAAACTCGATCTACGAAATGCTTACCACCTCGTCCATATTAAAGAGGGCGACGAGTGGAAGACAGCTTTTCGCACCCCCTTGGGCCATTTCGAGTACTTAGTAATGCCTTTTGGGTTGACCAATGCCCCCGCTGTTTTTCAGGCGCATGTCAATGACCTCTTGCGCGATTTCATTGGTAATTTTGTTTTCGTTTACCTCTGACATCCTTATTTATTCCCACGACCCCTCTCAACACACGGCCCACTTTCGCACGGTTCTTCAGCGGCTGCTGGAGAACCAGTTATTTGTTAAAGCAGAGAAGTGTGAGTTTAACACCTCCACTGTCTCGTTTTTAGGTTTCATTTTTGAGGGAGGTCGTTGCCGAACCGATCCCGAGAAAACCAGGGTGGTAGTCAACTGGCCGACCCCCGAGTCCAGGAAGCAGTTACAACGCTTCCTGGGCTTCGCAAATTTCTATCGGCGATTTATTAAAAATTACAGTCGTGTCGCCGCCCCCCTGTCTCAGCTCACTTCAACCGCCCGAGCCTTTCACTGGACCCCAGAGGCTGAGACCGCCTTTACGAGACTCAAGTCTCTCTTTTCTTCCGCGCCCATCCTTTGCCACCCAGACCCTATGCACCAGTTCATCTTGGAGGTGGACGCCTCCGACACTGGGGTAGGGGCGGTCCTTTCCCAGCGATCTCCTCTGGATAATAAGGTCCATCCCTGCGCCTTCTTCTCTCAGCGTCTCTCCCAAGCAGAATGCAACTACGATGTGGGCAACCGCGAGCTGTTGGCAGTCAAGCTCGCATTAGAGGAATGGCGGCACTGGTTAGAAGGCACTGAGACCCCTTTTTTGATTTGGACAGACCATAAGAATTTAATTTACCTGAGGAATGCCAAGCGTCTGACCCCCCGTCAGGCCCGTTGGTTGCTTTTCTTTAATCGATTTAATTTTGTCCTGACTTTTCGCCCAGGCTCCTGTAGATGAACAGATGCTACAAAATATTCATCAATTAAAACGGATTCCTCATTTTTCTGGACTGAATAAAACGTGCATTGAATTTAATGAAATGCAAACGTGAGACGTCATTTATCTTTGACCCATCAAAATGAATGCGGTCATTTATTTACAGAATCAAAGTTTAACATCAAACATTTACATTAATTTGGCAAAATATGAAAATAACAACATAATCAATCAATCAGGAAAACCATACGGCCATGATTTTCCGTTGCTTCACCACAGACATTTATGAAAACTGTACAACTATGATCAATTATCCACACGGCGGTGGATGAGCACTTTACACAGACATTTCTAAAATATCTGGAAGGATTTCTACTTGAGAGAAGAATTTAAAGATGGGAATGAAGTTTAAAGGGAGTAAAGATGGTACGAGAGGGGAAGTGTTCACCAGAACCGACACTCTCCATCAGAACCCAGCTTTCCTCGGTACGCTTTGGTAGGAAACTTGACTCATTACCTTTCTGAAGATTAATCAGCAGATATGGAGGTCCAGTTAACGCTACCTGTCCAGCGTCTCCATAGGATGGCTGTGACTCGTCCGAAGTAGTGACGAGATTCCGTCCGACACCAGCTCACATCAGCAATAGCAATAATCCAACTCGGAGGAGCCTTATCATGCTGGACTTCTGTTCTCCCAAACGACTTCTCAGCGCCTCACCGCACTGAACTTTTCAGACTCAGCGCAGAACCGAACATGAGAGAACTAGGAAGTACCGGCATTTTAAAGAGCTCTATTCCCGGTTCATTTGAGCGTCCTGATTGGATAATATCAACCAGACAGGGGTGTGTTTTGTGATGTCAGAGGTTACTATAAGTCAGAAAACAGCAATAATTGTTATGGAACAGATTAAACTGTTCTCAGAGACAGAGAGAGTTTTGTTTTGGCGAGTTTTAGAAACAGGTGCCAACTCCGTTGGCGTCTGAGAGGATGTAAACAAGACAGTTGTTCCAACACATGTCTGCTTCGACTCCTGACCTTGGAAAACGCACACTTGCTCATTCAAAGACAGAAATCAGAAAATGCATAAAAAATCTGTAACAGACCTTAACATGAATTCTAACTCTGCATAAGCATTAAAAATCATTACACTGTTTCACAGTTAATAAAATTGATTAGTTCACTGCAACATCTAAAATGGTTTGAACTAAGACACTTTGATTATCAACATTTGTAAAATAGTAATGATAATAAAAAGAGAGTGTTCTTTCACTTGATTTTCAAGAAAGAGAGTCTCAGGATGGGTGAACCTGTATTTCTGGATTCAAATCAATGAAATGACAGTTCCTGTCCCACAAGGTTCTTAAGGTCAAGGGTTTTGACCTTAGGCTTAGTTTTGACATCAGGTTAAGTTCACTACAGTCCCCCCTTTGGAAATCATCACCTGTCAATGGGGATGAATTCCAAACATGAACTTACGCCTTCGATTGTCCTTGAAGCTTGATGTAATCTAGCAAAGAAACAAGAGTCAAGAGTAATCCAGCAAGGAAAACAAAAGTCAAAAGTAATCCAGCAAGGAAAACAAAGTCAAAGGTACTTCCACAATGTTCTTGGCAATTCCATTGTGTTGATTATAATTCCATAACGTCTCGATAATTCCATTGTAGCAATGCTTTAACCCCTTGGAAACAGAGTCTGTAATCCATTGGAAAAAGTCATATAATCCACAACGGTAAATCCACAACGATTGGAAGTGTTGATTAATCAGCATACAGAGGGGTACCCTTGGATTGAACTGAAGATGCGGCCACTGGATGAAGAGTGGAGACCAACGTCAGGATTGCAGGTCGCCTCCAGCGAAGGTCGTCTCTGGGCGACGTCCAGTCGGTGCCGTTCTGGTTCAAATGTGACATGCAATTATGTGGTTTAAG
>NC_056508.1:3194827-3205683 GCF_014905685.2 Nematolebias whitei | reverse complement strand
GCAAAGTGCTCCTGGTTGGGTTCCCATGTCAGTGTGTTTCAAAGTTTCTAACAACCTGCGTATTTTCTCTGTCTCTTCCGAGCTCAGAGGTGTAGGGCCTTGTTTCTGGAACTTTTGTGATTTTTTCGCCTCGGTTCGTTTCGTCCGAGGTGGGGGACGGTCAGGTACGTCTTTCGGGGGTTCCTTTACGTACTGCCCCTGATGATATGGGTTCCCATATCGTTGCGTCCGACGCTCACCCCTTTTACGATAATCACGTTCGTCCTCTGAAGGAGGACCTTTTTTGTCCCAGCGCGCACCTTCAGGACGCGGTTTGTTAGTTTGAACAGACTGTTTTCTCTCAACTTTCTTAGGAAGAGGCGGCGAAGCACGTCGTACTTCCAGTTCAAGAGGGAGGGGTTTAACCTTTACACTAGGAAACACTTCAATGGGCGTCTTAGCATGACGGCATGCCTCAAACACATTCATAGCACACTGTCTAATCTCACTGAAGGATTTTTCTCTGAAATTTGCCATCATTTGTACTGACCGCCTAAAATCAGTATGGAGATTTTTGCTGAAAACAAACTTAAAACCTTCCTCTTCCTCCATTCCGGTTTCATTTCTGTTACCAAAATAAGCTTGGAAGATTCTTTTATAATAAACTCTTGGATGTTCAGTTTTACCCTGCGTGACCTTGTCTGCAGCTGGGAAACCAGCAGGTCTCGTGCAGGAGTCGTACTCTGATCAAAGCTTCACACAGAAGGTTGTAATCCCTTCTCGTTGCATCAGGTAGACGCTCGATGAAGGTGAACACCTCTCTGTCCGAAGTGAGCCGTATCAGACTGATTTTATCCTCCACCGTAGCATTAGGATAACCTCTCAATCCGAACTCTAGATCTCTGAGATACGCTATTGTTCCAGATGACCCCATCGGTCCAGGTACAAAGCGTTGTACATATTTTGAGATTTTTTGCAAATCATCCATTGAAGGAGACAGTATCAACGGTCTCTCTTGTGTGGTTGGTGGTACAGATTGCTGAAGGTCTGCCCCTACCACCCCAGATGGGGGTGGGGTGACCGAGTGGTGTTAGGAGGAGGAGGTGCATATGGGTGCTGGTCTGTCCCTACCACCCCAGATGGGGGTGGGGGTGACCGAGTGGTGTTAGGAGGAGGACGTGCATATCGGTGCAGGTCTGTCCCTACCACCCCAGATGGGGGTGGGGGTGACCAAATGGGGCTTATAGTAGGAGGTGCAACAGCATCTGTCTGGGGTGGTTGTGGCTGACCCGGACCCAGACCTTGTTCGTCTCTGAGTCCCAAACCAGCTCGCTCCATGTCAGAAATCTTGTTTGTTGCTGCAGCTAGATTCTCCTCACAAGCTTTCAGGCGCTCCTGTGATGTCTGACATTCACTTTGTAAATTCAGACATTGTTGGAGTATCATCGCCTTTTCCGCTTTGCAAACCTCCAGCTCCTTTAATGCTTGCTATAACTGTTGTTGCAGTACATCATTGTCTGAACACGTGGCTTGGTACGCACAGTCTCTATCCCTAATCATCCCCTCATATGTTTGAGCCTGTACTGACAGCTCAGTCTTTGAGAGGTCCCTATCAATCTGAAATTGTTCTTTCTCCAATGCAGACGCATTCATCAATACGTCACACCTCTCCTTTTCAGATTCATATCCTCTGGATAGCATGACATTTTGTGCAACCTGATGGTCCAATTCCGCTTTGAGAAGCAGGGAAATTTTTGCTAACCGTTCACGGCTCGATTTTGTGTCCTCTGACACTTTAGCTGCTTTTGCCAACCTCTGCAGTTCCTCATCTCTTTGATTGTCATCAAGGTCTTCTAATTGCCCTAATTGAGTACCAATAATTGAATTTGTTAAAATATGTAAAGCCGTCTGGACGGCATCTTTGGAGTACAAGAGGTCAGTGTTTACCTCCTCGTTCGCCATTATCTGCTATTAAAATTTTAAATAGGAGATGTAATTGTTTAGGTGGTAAAATAAAATCAGGAGAGTTTCACTCTACTGATATATTTACTCTTATTTAGTGATTTAACAATTAAACGTGCATTATCTTTTAGCAAATGAGCAAACTTTATCAACTCTGTGAATATCTGAACTGTACCTTTGTTGTTAAAAAGTTTCTAATTTTTCATTTTGTCCCTCCTGTTTGAGGTTTTCAGTGAATGAAAAATTTCCTGGTAAATGCCTGTGTGCATAACCACCTTAATAACTTTCTAAATGCAAGATAACAGTGATTATTCAGTTTTGAAGAACGTTTATTAACTCGAAAATGCCTTTCAGAAAGAAAAATACGTTTAATTTCACTCAAAATACCTAAAAAGCGAAGTGAAAACCTGTGATCTCAAGTCTCTCCAGAAGATGGCAGTACAACCTCAATTTATTTTAACTCAGACACTGTTAGTGTTATCCAGTAGGGGTCGCTATGACTTCCTGTGGCATCCGGTCGTTAGCTTTTAGCTTAAATTTAGCATCGGCTAGACTTGGTCAAAACCCACATTTCTGAACGGATTTTTTACTCAAACGTGGCAAAATTTTAGCAATTAGACTTCGAAGAACTTAAGCAGCGTTTCAGAATACAGCTTTTAAGCGCTTTTCAGCTTTAAAAAGCAGATTTTATTCCCTATGAAAACGAGTTTTCATTTCTGGGTCACGTGACTGAATCCGCTAATCACAAAGCAGCACGGGGGTGAGAGGAAATGACGTAGGCACGTCATTCACTTTCTCAGCAAATCAGAGCGCTTCACAGCAGCTAATCCAACCAATCACGAACCGTTTTCCCCAGCTAGCATGTTAGATTTATCTGAACAAGTCTGTCAACTTTTTCCGTCTTTTAAACTGTCAAAATGCACTTTTTCTGTTACAAGTGTAATCCATAAGCTCCCAGCCGCACGGAGTCGGCGCTCCGGTCTCAAAAACGTCTTTCTAGCTATTTAAACAACTCGTTCGATCTTTCTCAGAACCGAGCCGGAACCAGAACCGCGTCTGGACCGTCTTTAAACAGAATAAAGCGTTTCCACACAAACCCAGCTTTAGATACACATAACAGGCGTACAATTTCAGCTTTAAAAAGACATATGACTCACAAGTTCAGCTTCAAACATTCCAGCGTAAACATGCAGTTCCCAAGCGCGCAGCTGAAAGACGCTGCGTTCAATACAGCTAACAATCTGTTATTTTTCATGCCAACATGTAAAATCAATCTTTACACGAATACACAGTCCATGTATGAGCACGTTACGGGCCACCAAAATGTAGATGAACAGATGCTGCAAAATATTCATCAATTAAAATGGATTCCTCATTTTTCTGGACTGAATAAAACGTGCATTGAATTTAATGAAATGCAAACGTGAGACGTCATTTATCTTTGACCCATCAAAATGAATGCGGTCATTTATTTACAGAATCAAAGTTTAACATCAAACATTTACATTAATTTGGCAAAATATGAAAATAACAACATAATCAATCAATCAGGAAAACCATACGGCCATGATTTTCCGTTGCTTCACCACAGACATTTATGAAAACTGTACAACTATGATCAATTATCCACACGGCGGTGGATGAGCACTTTACACAGACATTTCTAAAATATCTGGAAGGATTTCTACTTGAGAGAAGAATTTAAAGATGGGAATGAAGTTTAAAGGGAGTAAAGATGGTATGAGAGGGGAAGTGTTCACCAGAACCGACACTCTCCATCAGAACCCAGCTTTCCTCGGTACGCTTTGGTAGGAAACTTGACTCATTACCTTTCTGAAGATTAATCAGCAGATATGGAGGTCCAGTTAACGCTACCTGTCCAGCGTCTCCATAGGATGGCTGTGACTCGTCCGAAGTAGTGACGAGATTCCGTCCGACACCAGCTCACATCAGCAATAGCAATAATCCAACTCGGAGGAGCCTTATCATGCTGGACTTCTGTTCTCCCAAACGACTTCTCAGCGCCTCACCGCACTGAGCTTTTCAGACTCAGCGCAGAACCGAACACGAGAGAACTAGGAAGTACCGGCATTTTAAAGAGCTCTATTCCCGGTTCATTTGAGCGTCCTGATTGGATAATATCAACCAGACAGGGGTGTGTTTTGTGATGTCAGAGGTTACTATAAGTCAGAAAACAGCAAGAATTGTTATGGAACAGATTAAACTGTTCTCAGAGACAGAGAGAGTTTTGTTTTGGCGAGTTTTAGAAACAGGTGCCAACTCCGTTGGCGTCTGAGAGGATGTAAACAAGACAGTTGTTCCAACACATGTCTGCTTCGACTCCTGACCTTGGAAAATGCACACTTGCTCATTCAAAGACAGAAATCAGAAAATGCATAAAAAATCTGTAACAGACCTTAACATGAATTCTAACTCTGCATAAGCATTAAAAATCATTACACTGTTTCACAGTTAATAAAATTGATTAGTTCACTGCAACATCTAAAATGGTTTGAACTAAGACACTTTGATTATCAACATTTGTAAAATAGTAATGATAATAAAAAGAGAGTGTTCTTTCACTTGATTTTCAAGAAAGAGAGTCTCAGGATGGGTGAACCTGTATTTCTGGATTCAAATCAATGAAATGACAGTTCCTGTCCCACAAGGTTCTTAAGGTCAAGGGTTTTGACCTTAGGCTTAGTTTTGACATCAGGTTAAGTTCACTACACTCCAAGAACATTAAGCCTGATGCCCTGTCCAGGCAGTTTGCTCCTCCTGATTCGCCCGAGGTCTCTAACCCTATTATTCCTTCCTCATGTATCGTTGGCTCCCTCTCTTGGCCCATCACCGCCACCGTTCAACAGGCCCTCCTCGCTGACCCTGATCCAGGTGGTGGTCCCCCCGGCACCCTCTTTGTTCCCTCCAGCGTGCGGTCCCAGGTGCTCCAGTGGCTCCATTCTAACAAACTTTCTTGTCATCCTGGAGTCAACCGCATGCTTTCCCTCACCAAGACTCATTTCTGGTGGCCCTCCATGACCAAAGATGTCAAGGACTTTGTTTCCGCATGCCCTGTCTGTGCCAGGAACAAGTTGGGAACTCAACCTCCGGCTGGTCCCCTGCTCCCCCTCCCGACCCCTAGTCGCCCTTGGTCCCACATCGCCCTCGACTTTGTGACCGGTCTTCCCCCATCTGAAGGCAACACCACCATCCTCACGGTAGTTGACCGTTTTTAGAAGGCCGCTCATTTTGTCCCCCTCCCTAAGCTCCCCTCTGCCCTTGAAACTGCCCATCTACTCACCCTCCATGTGTTTCAGCTCCATGGGATCCCCTTGGACATTGTCTCTGACTGAGGTCCGCAGTTCATTTCACAGGTCTGGCACTCCTTTTGCAAGTCGCTCGGGGCGTCCGTTAGCCTCACCTCTGGTTACCATCCTCAGGCTAACGGACAAGCTGAGCGCTGCAATCAGGAGCTGGAGTCCACCCTGCGTTGCCTGGTCGAGTCGAACCCATCATCCTGGAGCCAGCACTTGGTTTGGGTGGAGTACGCCCACAACTCCCTCCGCTCCTCTGCCACCGGCATGTCCCCTTTTGAGGCTTCCCTCGGCTACCTTCCTCCCCTGTTCCCCGAGTCTGAGTCCGACTGTTCGGTCCCATCCGTCCAGCATCATTTTCGGCGTTGCCGTCGCATCTGGCGCCAGGCCAAGGCAGCCCTCCTTAGGACTGCAGCCCAGGCTAAACGGTTCGCTGACCGCCACCGTTCAGAGACGCCCGCCTACCAGGTCGGCCAACAGGTTTGATTGTCCACTAGGGACATCAAGCTGTGGGACACCCCCCGTAAACTGGCCCCCCGCTTCATTGGCCCCTTCTCTATCACCCGTATCATCAATCCTTCTGCGGTCCGCCTCCAACTCCCCAGGGCCATGAGGATTCACCCCACCTTCCATGTCTCACAGGTAAAGCCTGTTTCCCTCAGTCCCTTGTGTCCCCCGTCTGACCTCCCTCCGCCGCCCCACCTGATCGACAACCACCCTGCGTTCACCGTCCGTTCCATCTTGGACGTGCGACGCAGGGGTAGGGGTTTCCAATACCTGGTCGATTGGGAGGGGTACGGTCCTGAGGAGAGGTCATGGATCCCCAGGTCCTTCATCCTCGACCCCAGTCTCATCTCCAGGTTCTTCAGAGACCACCCCGAGAAGCGCCTCAGGTCGCCTGGAGGCGATTCTTGAGGGGGGGGGGGGTACTGTAAGGGTCCCACTGCCTGCAGCCTGCCTTGCTGATGGCCGCTGATTACCGACACCTGGCGGCCATCAGCCTGATGAGCCTCTCCATCTACTTAAGGCTGCAGTCCGGTGTGACTCAACGCTAGAGCATATCACCTCTCATGGTATAGTACTGTTGAGCTAGAAATGTCTAGGTGAAAAGAATTTGTTCACCTTTTGCTCTTTTTTCCAGTTTCCTGGTTCCTTCGTGTTTTTGGATTCTCCTCGTGGCCTGACCTGGATCCCTCGGCCTGTCAGGTATCCGTCGTGCCTCTTTGCCTCCAGTTGCCAGCCTTCCTCGTTTCCCTTTGGACTCTTGTTGGATTTCCCTCTGCTGCTCTCTCCCTGGACTGAAGGACCAGCTCACCTCCTTCGGGTTTGGACTGTAAGGACAAGACGCTCTTTAAACAAACCACTCTGGTCTTCCCCATTGGACAAACATTAACCTGTCGTCCCTCTTTCCAGGAGCCGATGAGAAGCAGCGTTTTTGGACTTTAATATCACTGTACATAATAAACACTGTTCTTTTGTACTTCCCCTGTGTCTGCCTCGTTCTGGGTCTCATAACATCTGGATTCCTCGCGCTTTCGTAACAGGGTGGACATGGATATGATGTTTGTAAAGGACATAATGAGTTATGTTATTGAGCCGTTTACATATATTTGTAATTTATCATTTCAAAAGGAATATTTCCAGACAATATGAAAGTAGCTAAGATAGTTCCTCTCTTTAAAAATGGTGATAAATGTGTGTTCAATAATTATAGACCAATATCCTTATTACCAGTTCTCAAAAATACTAGAAAAACTATTTGTGACCAGATTAGATAAATTTATTACTAAACAAAACATTCTAAGTAGTAGTCAGTATGGGTTTAGAGCAAAAAACTCTACATCAATGGCTCTCATGGAAATAATAGAACAAATAACTACTGCTGTCGATCAAAAACAGTATTGTGTTAGTATTTTTGTTGATTTAAAAAAAGCATTCGATACTATTGACCACACTATTCTCCTTGAAAAATTAAATAAATATGGTATAAGAGGACCAGCATTACAATGGGTATCTAGCTATTTGAAAGATAGGAAACAGTTTGTACAAATAAATGGTGTAAGATCTGACCTGTGCAATATCACTTGTGGAGTTCCTCAAGGCTCTATACTTGGACCAAAGTTATTTATTTTATATGTGAATGACTTAGTGAATGTATCAGGACTCCTCAAATGTGTCCTTTTTGCAGATGATACCACATTTTTTTGTTTGGGTAAAGATGTAAAACGGATGTTGGAATTGATGAAGACAGAATTTGATAAAATACAAACTTGGTTTGAAATTAATAAATTATCATTAAATTTAGATAAAGCTAAATACATGATATTTAGCAACAAAAAGAGAACTGTTGATGATCCATTTAAAATTGAGGGTGTTGAGATTTGTAGAGTTAATGAGATTAAATTTTTGGGTGTAATCATGATGAACAGCTAACATGGAAAAATCACATAAATTCTGTAAGAACAAAAATATCTAAATCTATTGCAGTACTATACAAAGTCAGGGAATTATTAAATGATAAAGCTCTGTACATGTTGTATAACACAATTATTGTTCCACATTTAATCTATTGCATTGATGTTTGGGGGAAAGCATGTAAAATATTTACAAAACCTATTTTTATTTTACAGAAAAGAGCTGTAAGAATTATCACCAGAAAACATTACAGTCACCCATCAAGCACATTATTTTATCAACTGAACTTATTGAAGTTCCATGATTTGGTAGATTATAGTATTTTATCAGTTATGTATAGGGCTCAAAATAACACATTACCATTAAATATCCAAAGAAATTTTGTTAAAAGACAAAGTTGTTATAATCTTAAGGAGATAGAGATATTTGTCAAACCAAAATTCAGAACTAGTCTGAAGGGAAGGTCTACCTCAATCCAAGGAGTTGGATTGTGGAATGTTCTAGAGAGTGATGTGAAAAATGCCAAGTCAATGTGTACATTTAAGAAAAAGATCAAAGCTGAATTGTTAAAAAAGTATATATGAAGTAGCTTAGTGTGTGTTTTGTATTAGAATTAGATAAATTAGAAAGAGTTATTCATTTTGTTCTTTTACTTGAAAATTATTATGATTGAAATAATTGCTTGAAAAAAGGGGCAGATATAATAAGATTTTTTCTTCTTTCTGCTGCCTTTCATTTTAAATCTTTTGTATCTTTTTATATTGTTATGGAATTGTTTTGTACATTTTTAAAATGAATAAACTTTATACCATACCATACCATACCATACCAATTATTAACATTGTTTTCTATAAAATAACAATTTTTTTACAGCTAGGCCATGACGAGAGACCAGAGGATTTTGATAAATACATAAAATGGTTTTTATAACATAGATTTTCCAGGGGGTGAACTTATGACATTTTTCAATCTAAATTTATATTAAATTCAAGGGTGGTGGAATGGGTGAATTGATTTGTTGATTAATTGGGAATGTTTTTATATTAGATCACCAGTGGGAGTTGGGAGGTTCTATTATTTACATACATATGCACGTTAAAACATGTTAATTGTTTAAATTAGATTTTTATTCACACAAACACATTTTTTCTGCTGTGACAGGCTAAAAATACCGTCAGCGCTCTGTGCAAATTAAGTTGGGTATTACATGACTGAAGGGAAAGGGGGCACAGAGTTTCTTTTCCTTTTTCTTTTCCAGATGGACGCAGTGGACCAGGCCTGCCCTTGGAGTCAAAAAAAGAAGATTCAGGTTCTACAAACTGATTAACATATTTTAGATAAGAATGGTTTCTTGCATTAGGACACCTCCTGCAATTATTAAATCATATATTTAGGGAACTGACTTAGACAAATGTTAGAAATTTCCATTATGTCATTGCACCACACCAGGGGGATGCTGAAGTCCTAGGCAGATGTCCAGGGCTGGGTCAGGCGACCTGAGTGAGGCAGGTCTCACGCTAGCCGTCAGCTCTGACATCTTATTTTGACCTGAGGCTGCCAGGTCACGCTATAGCCTGTAGGCATCTCCCGCCAACATATAAGAAGTAGTTCGCATTCAAGCAGAGGAAAGTGATTAATTGCTTGCTTATCTGGCTGTATTGAACTCAGAGTTATTATGCGGGGGAACCCCTTCGAGGACCCCCGCCCAGGGGGAGTGGCTAAGATATTTTTAATCTAGACTGGTCCTGTGGTTTTGATCTGCTCAGAGACTGGATTATAATGAAATTATGACCCGGTTCTGACTGGGTTAAAGTGGGCCAGCAAACTCTAAAGAGAGTCTCCCTGGGATTTCAATATCAGCCAAGGAATAGAGTTTGATCTGCTTGCCACATCACGTAGAAAGGATTTGAAGCACCGTCTCATATTTTCCTAACACGTCAGTCCACATAAGATCTAGGGATGGGGCCGATCCGATCCAGTATACGTATCGGCCTCCGATACCAGCATAATTTACGTATCGGATTTTTCCGATCCACCTGCTGATATTTCCGATCCATGATGCACGTTGGCTTCAAACTACGGAATGGATTTCCTGAACGGAGGCGTGTCTCATGAACCCAGAGTAATAAGACCCGCCTCACATTCAGGAAATCCAATCCATAGTTTGCAGCAGCTACAACGTGAGGACTGAGTTAGCAGCACTGTGGCTAACAGCTAACAAACTTTTCATCTAAACATGTCCGCTGTGTGGAAGTATTTTACACTAAACACCACAAAACAAGACAGCAACGTGCAATGTCTGCAGAGCCATAGCGCCACATTAAACTGCTGTAAAGTTAGTTTTACGATGGACATCCTAGCTCCGTGGCTTCAGTGGGGCGCTGCTCTTTGCTCAACACACAACAGGCGACTCGACCTCGGTCAGCCGCGTCCAATCTGCCCCGCTCAGTCTGCTCGTCTCTGAGGAGGGACAGACTGAGCGCGGCTGACCCAAATCAGACTGCCTGCTTCGGATTAAACAAGAAGAAGACGTCGCTGAAACCACGGAGCTCTAATGTTTACAGAGGAGTTGCTAAACTTCATCATAATTAATGACCAACCACTATCAGTTGTAGAAAACGAAAGATTTCTCAGTTTGATACTTGCAGCCAAGATATAGTTTACCCTCCAGGAGATATTTATCAGTACAACAGTAAACAATCATAAAAAAAACATAAGATTTGAAAATGATATTAAAAACATAAACAGCTACATTATAAAGTAATGTAAAATACTAAAAACAGGAACATGTCTGTTGGTTTATGCCAGGTGTTAGAAGCCATTTAACATTTTATTTTATTATTTTATTCATTCATTTAAAAGAAACAAAATAAAAAAAAAAAATCATCAAAAAGAAAACATTGAATGAAAAGAGTACAGAAAGAAGAAAAATAATTCTTATATCTGCCCCTTATTTAAAAAAATATAAAATAACTAAACAATCACTTAAATTAATCCAAAAAAGTTCAATCTGGTCCTCTGGACATTCAAAAAAAAAAAAATCTAGAAACGTTTCGTCTCTCATCCAAGAGACTTCCTCAGTCTGAGGTGCTGTATTCAGCTCAGTCTCTTAAATAGCACCTTCTCAGAGTGGATCAACCAGTTTGCTGCTGACAACCAAAACCAGCTGATCACATGCTCAAGAAG
>NC_056508.1:3178922-3194727 GCF_014905685.2 Nematolebias whitei | reverse complement strand
TCAAGGCTCTCTTTTCTACCTCCTCCATGTACAGGTTGGCAACAATAGGAGAAACTGGAGACCCCATAGCACACCCATGTTTCTGCCTATAATATTGCTCCCCATATGTGAAGTAGGTTGACTGCAGGCACAGTTTCAAGAGTTGACACAGTTGTTCTGTGGAAAGCGTGGTCCTGCTGCTCAGAGTGGTGTTTGATTTTAATCTTAAACTGACCACCTCTACTGCATCATCAGCAGGAATGCAGGTAAAGAGTGATGTGACATCAAAAGAGACCATTGTTTCATCAGTCTCCATGATGACATCCCTCACCTTATCCACAAAGTCCATGGTGTTATTTATGTGGTGTTCTGAGCTGCCAACTAAAGGGAGGAGTACAGACGCCAGATATTTGGAAACATTGTAAGTGACAGAGTTAATCATGCTAACTGGAGTTCTTTCTGGGGAAAACCTGGTCTGATGTGGAGAGATGGCATCCATCCCACTTTGGACGGAGTCGCTCTTCTTTCTAGAAATATGGCTGATTTTGTTTATCCCCCAAATTATTGACAACCCAGGGTCCAGTCCAGGAAGCAGAGTTGTAGTACTCCACACCTCTCTGCTGCTTCTCCTCTGTTACCCACCCACACCCCCATTGAAACAGTGTCAACTCGCCCACGGCTCAAATTAAATAAACCAAAAATCAGCTCTAAAAATATAAACCATAACAATTGCATTAAAATAAACACAGTTACTTTACCAGAGCTAAATCACAAAGTCGCCTAGTATACTCTCGCGTATGTCTGTATGTGGAGGTACGCGCGTACGTATGCGTATTCTGCAGGGCATGTCCGTGCAAAGCTCAATAGACTCTTTTCACAATTACATGAGACAACTTCCGTTCTGACTGGGCGCAGCATATCTGTACTTCCGGGTCTATTCTCCCTCGGAAGACCTGTCCGGAAACTTCACAGAATTTCAATCATTCAACCTTTATTTATAGAGACTAATTTACAAGATATAGCACAAGGTAAGGTTAATAAAAACTGTATTTACGTGTTCGTTAGCTGTGGTAACATTATCCATCATTGCAGCAACTTTAGCCACACTAGCTAAAATATACAACGCAGCCTGTCAGTGCTGTAATGTTTAAAGGTTTACTAGCTATCCATCCATCCATTATCTTTACCCACTTATTCCATTTTGGGTCACGGGGGTCGCTTGGTGCCCATGTCCAGCAATCACTGTGCGAGGGGCGGGGTACACCCTGGACGGGTCGCAAGTCCATCACAGGGCCACATAGAGACAAACGAGACGAACAACCATTCACTCTCTCACTCACACCTAGGGACAATTTAGAGTTACCAATCAGCCTAACATGCATGTTTTTGGTCTGTGGGAGGAAACCGGAGCACCCGGAGAAGACCCACGCATGCACGGAGAGAACATGCAAACTCCACCCAGAAAGGCCCCTGAACCGGGGTTTGAACTAAGGACCTGCTCGCTGAGAGGCAGCAGCTCTACCAGTTGCACCACCGTGCTGCCCGTTTACTAGCTATATTAACATTAATAAAAACAGTATAGTAGTTACATATACGAATTACTGAAATGAAATGAACCCCCACAGAGACATTCAAAGGTGGGGCGTCGGGACCAACCCCCACGGAAACACAAGGAGGTGGTGAGGTGTCCAATTGACTAATTGTTTTGCTGGTGGTCCTCCTTTATCATGTGACAGCTAGTTTTAACTGTCACCAGCAAACTGGTTCATCTACTATGAGAAAGTGCTATTTATAAGACTGACTTTGTTGTAGTTCCTCAGTGGGGTGTTTCTGGGTTTTGTCCTGTCTTTTCTGTTTCCTCATGTTTTATTCACCCCTCTGTGTTCCTCATCCTTGTGTTCCACTCTTGTCTCACCAGCATCCAATGCTAATCACCACATGTGTCTGTCATTTGTCTTCATCAGTGTCTGTATATATATTCAGCTTCCTTTTGTCTTTTGATTTGTCTCTGGATTGTCCTTCCATGTTGTTGTGATCTGTCTCCCATCTTGTTCTCCAAAGTAAGAAAGCTGCCCTGTCAGCATTTTAATTTGTTGTTTGAAAATAAATAAGTACATAACTTTTACCTGGAGTCTCCTGTAGCTTTCCTGCACTTGGGTTCAACACACCTTGTCACCAGATCATGATAGAATCCAGAGACCAGACTGAACCCAGCAGGAAGATAATTACTCTCTTTGAGTTCCTGGCCTGAGTGGTAGATAAGACTGCCCAACGGGAGAAAGAAAAGAGAGAGAGGAGGCGAAGTCTGTTGTCCTGTGGGACAGTTTTCAGACTGAAGAATTCAGACCTATTCAGATCTGCCCATGGACAAAGACCCCACAGTCCAGAAGTTGATATTCTTCCATCCCCTCTTTTGCTGGCAGAAGAAGACAGGAGGAATGCTCAGTTTTGAGGTACCCACCTGGCTTTCAAGCTGGGATTCTGCACTCAATGGTCTCACTCCTCTCCACTGTCTCGCCCTGCTGCATCACTTCACTACCCACCTCCTCATCGCTCAGTTACTGTAGTTCCTGAGTGGGCGTCTGAAGAAGGGTGTGTAACTCGCTGATCCTCCCTGTGTCCGCCTCAATAAGAGCCGATGCCAGAACTTGACCAGATCCACTGAACTCCAGCCCTTCCCTCCAGCCGAATCTTCTCAGACACAGCCAGGGAAGCGGTGGAGAATTTTGAGGGTGGGGGGGGGGGGCAGCCAAGCTCTCAGTCACCGAGAGACCAGCTGATGAAACAGTCCAGCCCTCGCTGGCTGGAGGAGTGGCTGAGCTCAGCCCCACTGATGAAGATGAGTTCCAAGCAGCTGAGCCCACCTTTCTGGGTGTCCGTAGGTGTGGGAGAAGACAACTCACCCTCCTATGTCTCAGTGGGCATGGGGGAGGATGACTCCACACCTGCGTGTTGGTGAATATTGGAAAAAATGACCCATGATCCTTTGTCTTTGTGGGCATGAGTGAGGATGACCCTTGCGTGTCTATGGGCATCGGAGAAGATGGCCCACACTCCTGGGTCTCTGTGCACGTGGGGAGGGACAACCCACACCCCTGTGTATCTGTAGGATGACCTCTGCTCTGCACCACCTGCTGCAGACTCATTGGTCGCACTGCCAGCTGCAGCCACAGAGGTTGTCACTACAGCTGCAGCCACTCTGGTCTCAACTACAGCTGCAGTTCCTCTGGTCTTGATGACAGCTACAGTTTACAGGGGCAGCTGTGGCTCAGTGGTTAGACCAGTCATATTCAATGCAAGAGTTCGAGGTTCAAATCTACCAGCAGTCACATGTCGAAGTGTCTCAGGACAAGACACTGAACCCCTCGATGCCTCCAATGTGTGTCCCATCAGTGTATGAATGTGATGTAAAGCACTGATTAGTCTCTTTAGAATGATTTGTTCAATTAGCTTTTGTAGAGATCTATTACAGTGTTGTATGAATGGGTAAATGAGGACACAGATTCTAGTGTAAAGTGCTTTGAGTGTCTCGATAAGATAGAAAGGCACTATATAAGTAAAGTCCATTTACCATTTACATTCTTCTGGTCACGAAGAAAGCTGCAGTTTCCCTGGTCGTGACGACAACTGCAGTTCTCTTGGTATCTATTACAACTGCAGCTCTCTTGGCCTCAACATCAGTTGTAGCCACCATGGTCTCCACTACATCTGCAGATCTCCTGGTCTCTTTGCCATCTGCAGATCTCCTAGTCTCTTTGCCATCTGCAGACCTTCTGGTCCCTACATCTGTTGCAGACCTTCTGCTCCCTACATTTGTTGCAGATCCCCTGTTCTCATCGCCTGCTCTAGGTCCCCTGTTCCCATTGCTTGCATCATATCTGCTGGTCCCATCTACAACTGTAGACCCATCTCTTGACTCATCAGCTGAAGCCTCTTGGGTCTTTGCATCAGCTGCAGCCTCCTGGGTCTCCATACCTACTGCAGATCTGCTGAGTCCATTATCATTCCTAAGACTGCTTAGTCCATCACCAGCCGCAGATCTCCTGAATCCATCACCAGACACTGACCCTCCACAGACCCACATAACCCTCAGCAATGGCTCTCCTCAGGGATGTGTGTTGAGCCCCCTCCTGTTTACTCTGCTCACGTATGATTGTGCAGCTACCCATCCAGGCTGTCACATTGTAAAGTTTGCAGATGATACAGCGGTGGTGGGATGCATCACAAACAATGATGAGTCCAGCTACAGGCAAGAGGTGGAACTCCTGGAGAGCTGGTGCAAAGAGAATAACCTTCACATCGATGTGAAGAAGACAAAGGAGATGACTGTGGACTTCAGAAGGAACAAAAACATCTACACCCCCCTGAACATAAGAGGATCTGCGGTGGAAGTGGTCTCCAGCTAAAAGTACTTGGGTGTACACATGAATGACAACCTCAGCTGGAGCAACAACACCACCAGCCTGATCAAGAAAGCTCATCAGAGACTCTACTTCCTCAGACGGCTGAGGCGAGCTGGTCTGGGAAGCTCAGTCCTCACCTCCTTCTACAGGAGTGCAGTGGAGAGCATCCTGTGCTCCAGCATCAACGTAAGGCATGGAGGCTGCACAGCTGCAGAAAGAAAAGCTTTGCAGAGAGTGGTGAAGGCTGCACAGAAGTCTGTCGGAATCTGCCTCCCCACCATCACAGACATCTACACCTCCAGATGCAGGAAGAGGGCCACCTGCATCATGAAGGACCCCACTCACCCAGCACACACACTTTTTGCCCCACTCCCCTCAGGAAGGAGGTTGAGGAGCATTAAGTGTAGAACCACTAGACTGAGGAACAGCTTCTACCCTGAGGCTGTTAGACTCATGAATCTCTAACCAGAATAATCACTGTGAAAAACCACATCATGTTGCTGCTGATCTGTTTCAATGTTGATGTGTTCATGCGTGCACATCCGCTCACACAGACTCATGTTCATGTTTGTGCTGATGTTCAATGTTTTTATGTTATGAGTGCTTAGTGTATATTTAGTTGATGTTTTTCTTAGTTCATATCTTAAATGTTATTACTGTTTTTCTTATACATTTTATTGTTGGATGTAACTGGGACCCTGTGTACATAATTTCGCTCCACCACATGTACCACATGAGGTGTGAATGACAATAAAGAATCTCTGACTCTGACTGACCCTCTGACCTACTGGGCCCATCTCCATATGCAGACCTGCTGGGCCCATCTCCAGATGCAGATCTGCTGGGCCCATCTCCAGATGCAGACCTGCTGGGCCCATCTCCAAAAGCAGACCTGCTGGGCTCATATCCAGAAGCAAACCTGCTGGGCCTATCTCCAGATGCAGACCTACTAGGCCCATCTCTAACCTCAGTGCCCTTGATAGACTCACCACTGGCTGTGGTTCTCAGCCCTGGTTCGCCTGCCATGGCTCTCTTCGCTGATTCGCCTCTCTTTTACCTGAGTCAGAGAGGGTCCAGGTGGATGCTACCTCTGTCCAAAAAGACATGGTTTCCTGGCTACCCTCCAGAACCCTTGCCTGAAGATGGGTGGTCTCCTGGCCACACTCCAGATCCATTAGCTCATTCTGGATGGTTTCCGGGTCGCCCCCTGATCTTCTGTCTCATTCGAGACAATTCAGTCAGTTCAGTTTTTTGTATCTTGGTCATCGTGTTCCTCTGTCTGCCCTCCTTCCTGTTCCATCCTTTTTTTCCCCTCCTCTCACCCAAGATGGATGTAGCTTCCTCTTTGGGATGTCAGGGGCTATCCCTTGAGTGGGGGATACTGTGGGGTTTCTGGATTTTGTCCTGCCTTTTCTATTTCCTCATGTTTCAATCACCCCTCAGTGTTCCTCCCCTTTGAGTTCAGCTCTTGTCTCAACTACATCCTATGTTAATCACCACAGGTGTCTTGTCATTCGTTCTCTTTAGCATCTGTATATATTCAGCTTCTTTGTGCCTTGTCATTTGTCTCTGGATAGTCCTTCCATAGTGTTGTGATCTGTCTCCTGTCTTGTTCTCCATACAAAGTGAGTTGGCTGCCCTGTCAGCATTTTGCTATGTTGTTTGAAAATATTGTCAAGACCCCAAGATACTTGAACTCCTCCACTTGGGGCAGGACCTCCTCCCTGACCCAGAGAGGGCACTCTACCCTTTTCCGGCTCAAGACCATGTCCTCAGATTTGGAGGAACTGATCTTCATCTTGGCCGTGTCGCACTCAGCAGCAAAATCGCTCCAGCGAAAGCTGTAGATCATGATCTGATGAAGCCAACAGGACCACATCATCTGCAAAAAGCAGAGACTCAATCCTAAGGCCACTAAAACATATCCCCTCAACACCTTGGCTGCGCCTAGAAATTCTGTCCATAAAAGTTATGAAAAGAATCTGTGACAAAGGGCAACCTTGACGGAGTTCAACTCTCACTGGGAACAAGCCCGACTTACTGCCGGCAATGCGGACCAGGCTCTGACACCGGTCATACAGGGACCTAACAGCCCGTATCAAAGGGCCCGGTACCCCATACTCCCAGAGTACCCCCCACAGGGTTCCCCAAGGGACGCGGTCAAACGCCTTCTCCAAGTCCACAAAGCACATGTAGACCGGTTGGGCAAACTCCCACGCACCCTCCAGGACCCTGCTGAGAGTGTAGAGCTGGTCCAGTGTTTCATGACCAGGACAAAAAACACACTGCTCCTCTTGAATCCGATGTTCGACTATCCGATGGACCCTCCTCTCCAGAACCCCCGAATAGACCTTACCAGGGAGGCTTAAGAGTGTGATGCCCCTGTAGTTGGAACACACTCTACGGTCCCTCTTTTTGAATAGGGGGACCACCACCACGGTCTGCCAATCCAGGGGAACTTCCCCCGATATCCACACAATATTGCAGAGTCGTGTAAGCCTACACAACCCTACAACATCCAGAGCCTTAAGGAACTCTGGGCGAATCTCATTCACCCCTGGGGCCCTGCCACCGAGGAGCTTTTTAACTACCTCGGTGACCTTAGCACCAGAGATTGGAGGGCCTGACCCAGAGTCCCCAGGTTCCGCTTCCTCAGTGGAAGATGTGCCAGTGGAATTGAGGAGGTCTTCAAAGTATTCTGCCCACTGACCCACGACATCCCAAGTTGAGGTCAGCAGCACACCACCCCCACTATAAACAGTGTTGGTGGTGTACCGCTTTCCCCCCCGAGACACCAGATGGTGGACCAGAATCGCCTCGAAGCCATGCGGAAGTCATTCTCCATGGCCTCTCCGAACTCCTCCAATGCCCGAGTTTTTGCCTCAGCAACCACCCAAGTCGCATGTCGCTTAGACTGCCGGTACCCATCAGCTGCTTCTGTGGTCCCACAGGCCAAAAAGGCCCGATAAGACTCCTTCTTCAGCCTGACAGCATCACCTCACCGACGGTGTCCACCACCGGGTTTGAGGGTTGCCGCCACGACAGGAAGGTCAAGGACAACCTTGTGGCCGCAGCTCCGGTAAGCCGCCTCGACAATAGAAGCACGGAACATGGCCCACTCGGACTCAAACAAACCGATCAAGCTACGTTCCTACCCTCATCTATGGTCATGAGCTTTGGGTTGTGACCGAAAGAACGAGATCTCGGATACAAGCGGCCGAAATGAGTTTTCTCAGTAGGGTGTCTGGGCTCTCCCTTAGAGATAGGGTGAGAAGCTCGATCGTCCGGGAGGGACTCAGAGTAGAGCCGCTGCTTCTCCATATCAAGAGGAGCCAGTTGAGTTGGCTCGGGCATCTGTTTAGGATGCCTCCTGGATGCCTCCCTGATGAGATGTTCCGGACATGTCCCACCAGGAGGAGACACAGAGTTAGGAAGACCCAGGACACGCTGGAGGGACTATGTTTCTCGGCTGGCCTGGGAACGCCTCGGGATTTCCCCCGGAGGAGCTGGACCAAGTGGCTGGAGAGTGGGAAGTCTGGGCCTCCTTAATTAGGCTGCTACCCCTGCGATCCGACCCCGGATAAGCAGAAGAAAATGGATGGATGGATGGATGGATGGATGGATGTTTGAAAATAAATATTTAACTTCTACCTGGAGTCTCCTGTAGCCTTTCTGCATGTGTGTTCAACACACCTCGTTACCAGATCCTGATAATCAAACTGACGAAGTCTTCTGGATAAAAGACAAAACTTTTTTTTTATCCAGCTATAAAAGTTTTTGAGGTTGGTCAATTAAATCATAAAAATCAATCTTCTGGCAGACGATATAATTATATATTTAACCGTCAATTCTCTTACTACAGTGCCTTGCGAAAGTATTCGGCCTCCTTGAACTTTTCAACCTTTTGCCACATTTCAGGCTTCAAACATAAAGATATAAAAATTTTAATTTTTTGTGAAGAATCAACAACAAGTGGGACACAATTGCGAAGTGGAATGAAATTTATTGGATGTGTCAAACATTTTTAACATATAAAAAACTGAAAAGGTGGGCGTGCAATATTATTCAGCCCCCTTGCATTAATACTTTGTAGTGCTGCCTTTTGCTGCAATTACAGCTGCAAGTCTCTTGGGGTATGTCTCTATCAGTTTTGCACATGGAGAGACTGAAATTCTTGCCCATTCTCGCAAGCCGAATACTTTCGTAAGGCACTGTATGACCCCTGACCCTTATTCATCTTCCAGACTCACCATGAATCGTGTTCTTTAAAGTTACCTCTGACCTCAATAATGTCTGATGTTTTTCCAAACATTTCCTGCCCTTGGATACAGAGTCAGCTACAGTCTGACTAATGTTTGTCTTATTTCTTCCTGTTTTTAAGAAAGAAAACCGAATCAATAATGAAGTTTGTTTTATTTGATTAACAAGTGTGAACATAAATAATTTTGATTGTTGTTTTCAATCATTATAATGAAATCATGGGAAATATTACAATGTGAATAACATATTTCTCTGTTCTGTTTTTCAGAAAGTGTTTATTCCTTCAGAGACACCTGTGAATAAGTTCTTTGAGCTGGAAGCTGTTTTCTTCAGAGGGGAGCCACAATGTTCCCTAGTCAGTCAAAACGACATTCTCAGAGCTGTTGTTTTGTACAAAGTCTCTTTGTGTAAAAAGCAGTTCGCCTTGGACCCCCGAACTGAGCAGTTCATCTCCGGCCCCGAACCGGAAGACGGTTCGTCTGTGGACCGGATCCCCGAGGTCATGCTCGTTCACTCGTTCAACTCCTGAGCAGATAAACATGTCTCTCAAATTACAATTGTTAGAAGTTTAGATAAATGCAGAAGATGAAGCCTTTTCTCACTGCAAGAAAACTCACGTTCTCGGCTGAAGGTGCCGATGGGCGGTGCATCTTCTCATCAGCTGTTCCCTCACAGAGCCCTGAAGCTGTCACAGTGATGGTCAGCTACTTTGGGCAGTTCCCGGCGAGTCCTCCTCATGGTGTCTCTGGTCTGATCCACCAGAGAACCCCAGAAAGATGAGTGGTGCCATCAACACTGACCCGGTAAGGACCAGAACCTGGTGACATGATGCAACTCTTGGTCTGGTTATGCTATTTGAAGCTGATGCAACTTGGTGAATCATTTCCTGGCTTGCAGTGACGATAAATGACTTTATCTGATCAGATTAAATAACTTCTTTCAACGAAAATCCAAATTAAACTATTAAAATAGTCAAACTTTTTCTAAATTCATGCGTGTATAAAACTGAAATAATTCCTGCTCAGTCAATTTAGCCTTAGATAAGAGATTAATCAGTTATTGATTAATTATTAAGTAACTTGCTTATTATTGTATTTCATCCTTCTTGTTGGAGCTTATTACTGCCACTGATTACATTGTTTGGTGCCCCGTGTGATTGATGACAAAGTTTAATCATAACATGATGTTTATTCAATAGTTCTCAATGAAAAAGTGTCTTATGAGTATGACCTGACTGTAAAAGGTTGGATTGTATACCTGGATTATTGAGAATGGACTTTGTTGTCTTATGAGTTGTGTTTGAGGTTTTTCCAATATTTTTTAGTCAGATCGTTTGGACAGTTTATTTTTTTTGTGCTGAAACGTTTCGCCTTCATCCGGAAGTCTTCATCAGTCAAGGAAACACACAACAAAACTGATTCTTCCCCCAATAGCTTACTCCAAAGTGTAACAAACCAGTTCTGCTTGTGATTAGATGGTCTCTTTGGTACGCCCCCTCCTCCATTGCCAGCCCTCTTCCTTGTTGACAGTCTTGTCAAACTGGTTGAAAACAACAAAGTCCATGCTCAATAATCCAGGTATACAATCCAACATTTTTCAGTCAGGTCATCTGGACAGTTTCTTTTTTTTTGGTGCTGAAACATTTTGCCTTCGTCCAGAAGGCTTCATCAAAGGGTTTTGTGAACAGATGGATCTTCTGAGAAGCGGTCTCCTGTTTAGCCATAAACTGAAAAGTACATGCAGCTGTTGTAAACTTGTTCACGGAACTTTTTGGGTAAATTTGGCAGTGAATTCACGCTGTGATTGAGCCGGACATTTTGTTAGCCTGCTGTAGGTTTAAGAGTCCGATTGTGTCTGAGCACCAACAGAAAAACCTGTACCTCCGTTAGTTTTCCGTTACAATAACAAGCTTCCTTCGTGCAATAATATTGATCTATTCAGTGGCCGAATAAGCAGTAAATACACTCGCAATTAATCCGAGGTATACTTTCGTCTGCGTGACACAGGTTAACTGTCAAGAGACACGTTGTAAAATGGTTCCGACACAAACCAGGAGCAGAACCAGTGTTGCCAGGTGAGAAATGTAGGATTATCGTACTAAAAACATAAAATTATCGTATTTTGAGGGAAATTATCGTACACTCATCATAACCAGAGTAACAAATCTATTGATGCACTATAGTAGTGATGGGTCCACTTCCAGACCGGCTCTGCTGCTTCTTATTTTCTTTTCCTCACTCATGGGGCCGGCGCAGCGGACTATTCAGCCAATCATGGCCGTTGTTCTGAGGCAAACGCATACACGTCACTCGTACGTAACATTTAGAAAAGCACGATTGGCTGGAAATTCCAGCCAATCATACATCTGTTTGCGGACACAAATGCCTCAGGGTTCACAAAAAAACTCCGACAGACGGTTGCGAGAGGCTGATGACAACCACACATTCACGGAATGGTCAAATTATCGTATATTTGGCCTTTTTTGTAATTATTGATTGTACAGAGAGCAAAATTGTCGTACAAATACTATAATTATCGAACACCTGGCAACACTGAGCAGAACCACAGCTGGTTCGGGTCGTACAAATCCGAAGTGCTACGAAGAGTTACAAAACCTCTACCTCGCTCAACGTGCATTCAAAGTTTTAATGTGAATGGATTAAAATTTACTTGTGCGTCCGTTTGTCGCTACATTGCTGCTTTGAGGAACAAAGAGCTGATTTCTTTCATATTTGGTTCTGTTTGTGTAAAACCGGACCGAGTTTAAACTGTTAGCTTTGAGGCTACAAATGCTAATGTCTTCTTTTTGAGTCGTGCCTAACTAAGCGGTGGAGCGCTAGATCTGACCTAGTGGATAAAATAGGTACTTCACCTGCAGTTGGAGATCAGAGAATGTCTTGTTTTAATACTGAGACATTAACATTCCATGATAAACAGTACTTTAAGCATAATTGTTACATTATTTTATTTTTCTACGTTTGATCAGTATGGTGAAAATCATACCATACCACTTTATTTATAAAGCACTTAAAACAGCAACAAGGTCAACCAAAGTGCTGTACAGACAAAACAGGTAGCACACAAAGCAAAATACAAAATGAGGTAAATCAGAATATAGACAAAAAACGATGTAGATAATGACGACAAATCAGTGTAGAGCATACAGGATCGAAACACAGATCATCTTGTGTTGAAAGCTATTGAATAGTAGTGAGTTTTTAAACGGGACTTGAAAACCGAGAGGGAGGGGGCCTGTCTGACAAGCAGAGGTAACTCGTTCCAGAGTCTTGGTCCTGCTACAGAGAAGGCCCTGTCACCTCTGCGCTTAAGACGAGTTCCTGGAACTGTGAGGAGCAACTGGTCCGCTGACCTCAGGGAGCATGGTGGGACATACGGCTGTAGCAGATCAGAGAGATAGAGGGGGGCGACACTGTTCAGTGATTTGTAGACATACATGAGTATTTTGAACTGGATTCGAAAATGAACCGGTAACCAGTGCAGTGAGGCCAAAACTGGTTTTATGTGCTCTCTTTTGCCTGTACTGGTTAAAAATTGGGCTGCTGCATTCTGGACCAGTTGTAGTCGTGCAATGGAGGTCTGACTAATACCAAACAGGAGCGAATTGCAGTAATCAAGCCTAGATGTAATGAATCCATATATCACTGTCTCCAGGTTCTTTTTGGACAATATGGGCTTCAGTTTAGACAGCCGCCTCAGCTGGAAGAAGCATGATTTAACAATCATGTTTACATGATTGCTAAGTTTCAGGGAAGGGTCCATTATCACACACAGATTAGTGACGCTTTGTTTTTCTGACAGGGTTAGAGTGGAAAGGTCGATGCAGTGGTTTGTGATTGTGTCGTTGGGAGGGAACAACATGACTTCAGACTTCTTTTCATTGAAACTTAAGAAATTTAAAGCCATCCAGTCCCTGATGTCAGCCAGGCAGTTGAGCAGCGGTTGAATAGAGCATGTACCATTGTGTCTTAGGGGGAAGTAAATTTGACAGTCATCAGCATAGAAGTGGAAGGGCATGTTGTGTTTGTGGAAAATAGCACCAAGCGACAGCAGGTATAAAGAGAATAGGAGGGGACCCAGTATGGACCCCTGCGGAACCCCCCATTTAAGCTCTGCCTCTGCGGAACTAAAATCCTTGATGGAGACACAAAAGGATCTGTCAGTGAGGTAAGATCTGAACCAATTGAGGGCTGATCCTGTGACGCCCACCCACTGCTCCAACCTAGCAATGAGGATCTCATGGTCGATGGTGTCAAAGGCGGCTGTGAGGTCCAACAGGACAAGCAACACAGAATCATCGGTATCTGTGGATCTGAAGATGTCGTTAAAGACCTTCAGCAGGGCAGTTTCAGTGCTGTGGAGAGGTTTAAAGCCAGATTGGAAAAGCTCTAAGATGGCGTGATCCTCCAGGAAGCACTTCAACTGGGACTCGACTATTTTCTCCAGTACTTTAGAAACAAATAGGAGTTTGGAGACAGGCCGGAAGTTGGAAACGAGTGAGGGGTCAAGGTTTGGTTTTTTCAGGAGAGGCTGGACAGCAGCATGTTTAAAGGATTTTGGCACCACGCCAGTGGATAAACTACTGTTTACTATGGCAAGAATGGACAGACCTAGAGTAGGAAAAACCTCCTTTAGTAGTCGAGGGGGGACCACATCAAAGGGGGAACCAGAAGGTTTCAAGCTGCACATGACCTGCTCTAGAGAAGATAGAGTGATGGGTTCAAAATGGTCAAAAGGAGCTACAGATTGAGGTGAGATGGATGGGTCATGAGTTGGAGAGAAAATGAGAGCCCTTGTGGTCGCAATTTTTTCCACAAAGAAAGGTAGGAAGTTGTCGCACAGCTCAGTCGAGGCTTCCAGAGGTGATGGTTCAGTGAGGTGGAGAACAGAGTTTAGGGTGGAGAAGAGGACACGTGGGTTGTGATAGTTTGAGGTAATTATATCAGAGAAGAATTTTGATTTTGCAGCTTTTACTGTTTTCTGATAACAGCGCCAACTCTCTTTAAGTATTTGGAAAGAGACCTGAAGCCTATCTTTCCTCCACTTTCGTTCCGCCCTCCTACATTGCTGCCTAGCGGCCTTGGTGACGTCACTCAGCCAAGGTTCTGCTCTGAGTTTTGATTTTTTGGTTTTAACAGGTGCAACATGATCCAGAGTCTTTAAGCAGACAGAGTTGAACTGGGATGTCAGCTCCTCAGTGGTGGTGAGAAACACTGGGGGCTGAATGATCATTTCAGAGTTATAAACATCTGTGAAACGTGTGGCAGTGAAGTGGTTAATGGTCCGGGTGCGACGTGCAGGAATGCATGGCTTAGGAGTTAGATGGGAGAGGGTGAACTCAAACTGGACTGGCATGTGGTCTGAAAAAACATTATCACCAATAACAAGATTATTAACAGTCATATCATGAGTTAAAACAAGGTCCAGTGTATGTCCACGCTCTTGGGTGGGACCGTTTACATTCTGAGTTAAATTAAATGAGTCCAATAAATCTAAAAAGTCCTTAACCAAGGGCTTCTCAGGACAGCACACGTGCAAATTAAAGTCACCAATAATGAAAACATGCTCATATTTTGGTGTGATTTCAGCCAAGAAGTCAGAAAACTCATTTATGAAGTCCTTAGATCGAGGTGGACCGTAGATAAGTGCAAATAACGTCGGAGGCGAGTGGCCGAGTTCAAAGACGCTCAGCTCAAAGCTGGCGCGGGAAACTGGGATGGGCAGTTGTTTACAGTCAAAAGTTGATTTGAATATTGTTAATAATCCACCACCGCGCCGGCCTGATGGCCGTGGGGCATTAAAACACAGACTGTTCGGTGGCAGTAATTCCATCAAGGCGCTGGACTCACCTGGAGACATCCAAGTCTCTGTGATGCAGAAAAAGTCCAGATCGTGCTGTTGAAAGTAATCCCTGAGGATAAAAGTTTTGTTGGTAACAGATCTTGCGTTGACCAAACACATCCGGATATTGTCCAAAGTAGAGCCAGCAGCGGTGGAGTTAGCACGCACTAATGGCCGCAGGTTTTCAATAACATCCCCTCCAGGTCGGTCCGGGCTGTGCAACGGCTGACAACTCCCGCTGGTTACCTGGTCCAGGCATGCGGGAAGCTGGAGACCATGACCGCCAGCTGAAGAGGAAAATGCAGCGCGCAGAGCTTTCAGCTTCACCAGCTGACCAGCACGTTTTCCCCTGCGTCTGAAGCGAAATCTCTGGGCAGGGAGGTGAGGAGCGCAGCGAAGGTAAGCTGGCACATCTGCCAGCGGGGGGTGGGGGGGGGAGTGTCCAGAGGTACGCTGATAATGGTCCATATAAGCGACATCAGTGCCAGAAAAACGAAGATCCAAAAGTTGTTGTCTGTCATACACCAGCAGAGAGTTGATGTCATTGATGAGGAATACAAAAAACAAAAATAATACGAACACCATCAGCAGAGGTGGATTGCAAGCCATGTACACGGGCGCCATCTTACGGGAAAACTAAAGCGTTACTTCAACAAACTTTTCACTGTTTTTAAACATAACTCACAATGGCTGAGAAACAGGAAATATCTGATCAATGTAACTTTGACGGAAGCTACACAACTCTCAGTGAACACTCACTGCCAGACCAATTTGAGAACTTAGATCAAGATTTGAACAAGCTGACAAGAGGTACGCATAAGAGATTTAAAGAGAAAATGGAGGATGATTCTCTTGGAGAACTTGAAGTTAAGACAAGGGTCTTATCTACAGACATCCTGCAAGGCAAGGTGAAAATTAAAGATACCAGGAAAAAAACTTGGTTATTTTGCCTTCCTTCTCACAAAGAGGCTTGAAATGACACATTGTTAAGGTCTGTGGGTGATGTCAAAGGCGAACGGTTTGAAGCAAGGACTAAACAACTTGGAGGTAAAAAACAATTATATTTATTGGTTCAGGTGTAGTTGGTAAACTCAAACTCAGGATGGATCCACTGTGGGAATAGAGAGGAGATTGGTGGTGAACGACAAATCCACTTGAGGAGATTTTGGAAGTGTTGATAGTAATCCAAAAATAAGCTTACTTGTCGTTGTTGTTCCAGGAGCATGAGAACAGGAGACAGGATCCGAATCCAATAATCCACGGTGGGATCAGGTGAGTATATCAACGAGTGTATTTACAAAAAT
>NC_056508.1:3160121-3178912 GCF_014905685.2 Nematolebias whitei | reverse complement strand
AAGATAATTAGAAGAACACAAACAACAGAGAAAGGAGGGGTAGAGGAGCCAACCTCTACACACATAGCCTACATGGTGTAGCTGATGAAGGATTAAAAATGTGTTCACTTGATAATGTACGATTGTGTAAAGAGATTGAGACTCTGGGAAGTCAACTTCAAATACGTGAAGCTCAAAACACAGATGAGATAAACTTGAGCTAGAAATAGGGCTTTAACAGAGTACTCGAGTAATCGACAGGTCGATTCCTAGGACATCTATCGAGTTTTTAAATTTCACGTCGAGTATTCGCAATGACGTCATTACGTCGCAGTTACATCATTGCGTCACGTGATCCGCACCAGGCTACTAGTTGAAACTACAAAATGGATTCTTCCCAGCAGATGGACTGAGCGGAGCAGACCCAGTCTTGGCAAACAGGTAGAAATGCATCAGTAGTATGGAAATATTTCACTAAAGATAAATCTTCCGGTTCAACTACCATAAGGAAACAGAAAATGTATCAACTTCCTAACTGTTTGGAGCTCGTTGCGAACCGGTGGTTTACCATTTTCTGTGACCACCGTATATTGTGACCGTAGGGGGCGGTATTGCATGCACTGTTGCAGGTCACAGAATATGGTGCAACAGTGTCCAATGGACGAACCAGAACCAGCTTCCTCTGAGCTTGTTTCACAAACTAAAAGCAAAAAATAATCTCTAAACCTATAAAAAAAAAATATATATAAACATATTAACCTCTAAACCTTATATGAACCACTGCGGGCGGTGGTGCAGGGTGGTCATCCGCCCCACTGTTTTTGGTTTCGTTTTTGACGTGCTGCACATTTTTTCACTTTTGCAGCTTAATAATAATTATTATTATTTTTATAATAATAACTAATAGTTTTGGTTTTCCTTTGACTAGAAAATAGAGATTTGAAGGAAGACAAACAACTTGAACAGTTGAAAGAGAGAGTTAACATTTTCAAACAAAAACTCAGGTGAAGACATGATAGAATTGCACACCTTCAAAATGAAGTGAAGAAACAAAACTTGAGTGAAACCATCTGTAGAGATGGTCTCCAGGATGGTAACCACAGCCAATCTGCTGACAGCACTGCACCACACTAAACAATGCAGAATCTAAAGGCATATTAAGACCTACATTCAAAGATCTGCATAGTTTTGCAAAGGTCTACAAAAAGTTTGACCTTGGTGGTAATGATAATGTCCAAATGTACATCCAGGACTTGGATGATTGTTTTAAATAGTTTTCCAGACACGACTTGTCTGACAAGATCTACCTGATCATTCTCACCTCCAGCAGAGAGGTGCATGGATTTATTAGACATCAAACAAAGTTGATCCAAAGTGACTACTCTCTCCTCTGCAAAGCGTTGGAGAAGGAATATCAGTTACGAGCAGGTCCATCTGGTTTAATCCATGCTCTGGGCATCAAACAGAGTCAAGACGAAAATCCTCGTATTTACTACGACTGCCTCCTTTGTGCGTTTTTTGGATCACAAAATGAAGTAGGAATGGAAGAGAATAAATACTTCAAAGAACTGTTTATTCACAATCTCCATCCCAACATCAAAAACCTACTTGGTATACACACAGATCTAAATCTGAGTATATTCGAGCTGAGAGAAATGGCATGCTAAGCTTTTGAGCTATGCAGATTGGATGAGCCACAACACAAAAAATCTAAACGTGTTTACTCTGAATGCATACCCTCATTCCTTAGAGCTTGAGAAGTCCACCGCGGCCACAGAACAGTGGGCCAAAGCCCAAAGGCCAACCAAGAGATGGCCTAGTCTGCAAAATGAACAACAAAGATACAACATGCCTCCTCAGAGGCACAGATGGTCACCTGACCGAGGAACCCAGAGAAACAGGTGGTCACCTGATCGAACCTCTCGAAGGAAAGCTGGTCACCTGATTGAAACTGTTAATATGACTCCTACAGGGGTCGTGACTACAGATCACAGGACCGTCACAGTCGTGAGGACAGACCACTGTCGCCTCCCAACCAGAGAAGATCGAGAAAAGCTTCAAAGTCCAAATGGGACCAGAACATGAAGAATGAGGGAAAAGGTAAGTCTTCTCCTCTTACTCAACGAGATATTGATGACAAACACCTACTGACATCTGCAAAAACAGATGAAAATGGCGGACAGAGTATTTTTCAATCACCACAGTGGTGGAGGACCCAGGTCCTCCCAAGTTGCTAAAGCTACCTCCTCACCAACCATCAGAGGGGAAAACAAGGAAGCTCTACCCACACACCCACCACCAAAAACTGAACTCGAACCAGTCGAGTACAGTTATAGTTGTAGCAAAGGATCTAGAGGACCAGGCTGAGGAAGATCCTGCGATCCAAGTTGAACCCCCAGTCCTGCAGTTTCTTAGTCATCTCACAAAAAAAGGGGCAGCACAGAAGTTCTACGCACCTCTGAATTTAGAAGATGTGATGACGTGTGATGCACTGCTTGACACTGGCTCAGAATTGACATTCATGTCTGCCGATCTTTTTAAATCCTTGTGTAATGCTACAGACGTTGTGAACAAAGAACTGAAAGTTCAATCTTGTAACATGAAGGTACAGTCGTACTCTTCAACAAACACAATTTTGTCCTCAGTGGCACTAATACAGATCACCATTGGTCATATGACCCTGGTACACCCTGTGTACGTCTCAGACCTTAAATCAGTCCCTCTTCTTATTGGAAATGATTTTCTTGACAGGCTAATGCCGTGAATCTGCTTTCAAACCCTGAAGATGTGGGCACAGGTACAAACACATCTGCCAATTTCATTGCCTCAACAGTTCCATCCATGTCATGTGCTGGAAACTGCAATGAGCTTGGATGCAAACCAAACCGAGTCCATAGATCAGACAGGTGATCATCTAAAAGATGCTCCCTACAAGCCCGTGGCCACCAACACCCAGCCAAAACTACTGTTGGAACAGTTTCTACCTGAAACCAACATTCTTTGTCCTCTGGACCCACCAGCAGTCGCAGAGTCCATGACAATTTTCTCAAACATGACCTTTGACCCCAACATCATAGGTCCAATAAAATAAAAAAGCACAGAAAGCACAAAACGGTTCCATCCCCATGAACAAAGCATCTGAAAATACAGAACCAAAACACTGGCCAGGTAAGGAGCAGAAACCTAGTGACATGCAACTCTTGGTCTGGATATGCTATTTTAAGCTGATGCAACTTGATAAATCATTTCCTGGCTTGCAGTGACGATAAATGATTGATTAGATTAACTTTTCAACCAAAATCCAAAGTAAATTAAAATAGTCAAAACTTGTCTAAATTCAAGAGTGTAAAACTGAAATAATTCCTATCCTGATGCATGCTCAATAATCCAGGTAGAAAAATCCAAAAAAGTTCAATCTGGTCCTCTGGACATTCAAAAAAAACAAAGCAAAATAATATAGAAACGTTTCGTCTCTCATCCGAGAGACTTCCTCAGTCTGAGGTGCTGTTTTCAGCTCAGTCTCTTAAATAGCACCTTCTCAGAGTGGATCAACCAGTTTGCTGCTGACAACCAAAACCAGCTGCTCACATGGTCAAGAAGGACCATCAGCCTAACAATGGATCATTAGCACCAGATGGCTGTTTACTATTCACAGAGGGCTGAGTGATACTAGCAATCACAGCATTGTAAGAGGGGGGCAGTTGAACCCAGAGGCCTCCACCCCTGTTTAAGGATGGACGATTTCTTTTCACAAAGATGGCCTCCTTTACTCCTCTCTCAAACCATCGTTCCTCTCTGTCCAGGATGTGCACATCTTCATCCTTGAAAGAGTGACCACTGGCCTGGAGATGAGTGTAGACCTCAGAGTCCTGGCCTGATGATGTTGATCTTCTGTGCTGGGCCATCCTTTTGGCCAGTGGCTGTTTTGTTTCCCCGATGTAAGACTGATCACCCTCCTGACACTGAACAGCATACACAACGTTACTCTGTTTGTGCCGGGGGACTGGATCTTTGGGATGAACCAGTCTTTGCCGTAATGTATTTTGGGGTTTAAAAGCCACTGGGACATTATGTTTAGAAAATAAATGTCTCAGTTTCTCATACTCCCTCAACATATGGAATGACCACTGGTCTGGGTTCCTCCTTTTCACCCGATGGCTGACTGGAGTCCTGTTTGGGTTTCTTCTTTGCTTTCAGGAAGACCCAGTTAGGATATCCACATTGCTCTAGAGCCTGTTTTGTGTAGGATTTCTCCTTCTGCCTGGCTCCCGAGTTAGTGTGGATGCTGTCTGCTCTGTGATACAGAGTCCTGATGACTCCTAACTTGTGCTCCAAAGGGTGATGGGAGTCAAACTGCAAATACTGGTCTGTGTGGGTGGGTTTGCGGTACACCTCGGTTTCCAAATGTCCTCTATCAGAGACTGAGACCTCACAGTCCAAGAAAGCCAACTTGCCATTTTTTTCATCTTCTCGTGTGAACTTGATGTATTTACCCAGAGTTGATGTGGTCAGTGAAATGTTGGACTTCCTGAGATTTAATTTTAACCCAGGTGTCGTCAACATACCTGAACCAATGACTTGGTGGTGTCCCTGAAAAGGACGTCAAGGCTCTCTTTTCTACCTCCTCCATGTACAGGTTGGCAACAATAGGAGAAACTGGAGACCCCATAGCACACCCATGTTTCTGCCTATAATATTGCTCCCCATATTTGAAGTAGGTTGACTGCAGGCACAGTTTCAAGAGTTGTTGAAATAATTCCTGCTCGTAGAGTCATTTTGCCTTAGTTAAGAGAAGCCTTGATTGTTGATTTTTATTTTGATTATTTTTGTAATAAAACTTCAAAGACAACTTTGGTCTCTTAATTCAGATGAATATTCATTTGTTATCATATAGAACTCCCTGTAATTAACAGATTCTACTTCAGTGAGTTATTAAAAAGTTGTCAGTTAACTGACCAGCTGATGCCCCACTTTCACAAGAGCTAAATAAAATAAATGTAGTGGAGAAACTGTCACCCTTCTTCCTCCAGCTCACATCCTTCATATTGCTACACTTACAAACTCAATTACATCCCACTGCTCAATAAGACTGAAAACACTGAGATTTGGCTCTGATTGGCAGAATCACCGTGTAAATATCAAGAACTGTGTAAAAATGAACATATTGCATGTATTACAATATTTTTTTCAGTCCACGTGACAAGAACCAGATCACAGACAACAGGAAGGTTTAAAAGATTTATTGATAAACTGCTTCTGGTGGAGGTCTGAGTCCTTGGGCCAGCACGATCTGGAGAGACAGGAAGGTGATCAGAAATCTGAAACCAAACTTGAATCGTGATCCGGTAGACGTGGTCAGTGTAGAGAAGGCAGAGGTCGTTACCATGAGCAGAGTAGATAATCCAAAGCAAGCAGGGGACGAGCAAGATGGGTAATCTGCAAAACAGGCTTGAAGTCAGGACCAGGACGAGAAACTAAACTATGGCATGGACGCTGGACATTTGCTCACTGAGGCTCTCAATAATCTGGCACTGAGGACTGTGAACAGGGAGCTTAAATAGGAGACTGAGCAGGTGTCATGCATGAGCCTGATTGAAGGCAGAGAGTGAGTGAGTGGTGAGAAGTGACAGGAGCAGAGCATGACTAAGCAAAAAATGAAAGAGTAAACAGAAACATGAAAACAAGGAAGCTGTGGCATGAAGGGGGAACAAAACATGGCAGCTGGGCACAGAAACGTGACACCATGCCCATTCCATTACAAAATATTTTCTTCAAAAACACTGAGCATATATGTCAAATAATTTATGTGGAGATGTAAAGTTCCTATAATGTCAATGGAAAACCCATCATGGGATTATAAATTTGGAGGCCTTCGACTACCCTGTTTTAAAAATACCAGTTGGCAGCTCAAATGAAATTCATCTCATTTTTATTTGAGAAGGACAATGTTCCCTTCTGGATTCAAATTGGACTGCGTCCTATTAACGAACAGGTACCAAGTCACCATCTATAAATGGAGCTTTAAAAAATTGTAAGATGACAACCAATGTCATTTTGCAACACCTGGTCAAAGTGTGGTATATGAACCAGAAAATCCTTGACTGGAAAAAAGTTTATCACCCAAAACACTGTTGATTATAAAAAAAAACTTCATACCCAAGACCCTCAATAACAAGATCCTTGCGAACAAACATCACCATGGAGTTCGACATTTGGAGGACTGTTATTACAAAGAAGTTTTAATGTCCTTTGAACAGTTAAAGAGGAAATATAGTTTGTTGGGGAAAATGTTTTTTTATCTTCATTTGAAATCTTTTCTCAAAGCTAGCGTCAGTCCTGATGCCACCGATTTTTACTGTTGTAGGGAAACTGTTTTAGAAATAAACTTACAAAAATTTCCTTTATGAATTAGTTTTCTGTTGAACACTGGTCTTAAAAAGTGGTCTACACTGGTTGAGAGAGAAATGGGAGTCGAATTTGTACATCACAATCGACGAACATTAACGGTCAGATTTACGCCAACTACTATCACTGCCTGCTTCCGATTATTACATTATCATTTTTTACACCAGTTATATCTTACTCCTCAAAAACTTCACAGATACAAACCCAGTCTCTCTGAAATGTGCTTCAGATTTAATGCAGAGATAGGCTCATTTTTACACTACCTTGTTCAAAGGTCAGCTCTTTCTGTTTTGACCTTTGTGATTCATTAACCAAAATCACAGCAAAAACTTTTCCACTAGACCCTGGGTTGTTTTTGTTGGGAAATATGAATAGCATTAATAAATATCTGTTTAAATTCCAAATCCTGTTCTTGAAGGTAGAATTTAGTGACAAGAAAATGTATAACAGTTACATGGAAATTTGACTCCCCCCTCCTCTTTAATTCAAGTTCAAGAACAAGTTCAAGTAGGTTTATTGTCATTTCACCACATGTGGTACATGAGGTGGAACAAAATTATGTACACAGGGTCCCAGTTACATCCAACAATAGCAAAAATATAAAGTGTAAAAAGAAACAGTAAATAAGGGTGCATTCACACCAACCCTGTTTAGTCCATTTTCATCGAACTCTAGTCCGTTTGCCTAGAAAGTCCGGTTCGTTTGGGGAGGTGTGACTTTGCAATCGAACTCTGATACGGACCAAAAAAATGAAAGCTGGTCCGCCTAAAAACCTAGGTTTCGGTTCAGCTGAAATGAACTTTGGCGTGGTTCGAATGCAGTGTGAATGCAAGTGAATCGGAGACCTCTCCAAAAGCAGGAAGTGGTCTACAGCGCAGGGCAAACAAACGTGCATTTCTCTTACCTCATACGAAGCTGTCAGCCACCTTGTGTGGAAAAAAAATTTTCTCCATGGTCTTCTGCCTCATCTTCTGCTCATGCTGAGTCCATTGTTGAAAAATGACTAAACAGAAATCTTAAAACCGCTAAAATTTGACGCCACTCCGCTTTTGGTTTTATTTCCAAAAGTAAAAGAAGTGTCTTCTTCAGAGGTTCTGTGTTGTTTCCTTCACTAGTTCTTGGTGCAGCACCACCACAGGCGAGGGGGGGGGGGGGGGGGAACAGGTTGGCTCAAGTGACAGTGCAGTGTGAATATGGCAAGCCCTTTTAACATAAAATCGAGTAGTCTGACTATCTGTAGTTACATTCTAGATATCTTAAATTGAGTTTTGACTAGGCACAATTACATTTTGACTAGTCAGAATGCTAATTTAAGATATCTTGAATTACATTCTGACTAGTCAGAATAACAATTCAAGATATCTTGAATTGCATTTTGACTAGTCAAAATGTAATTCAAGATATCTTAAATGACGTCACCTGATTCGTCATTTGACGGGTCAAACATCCGTAATTACAATTCAAGATATCTCGAATGTAATTATGACTAGTCAGAATGACACTTTTAGATATCTTGAATTAAGAAATGACGCGTAGGACCCGCGGCTGCTACTTAGCTGTTCAAACAGCTGCCTGCAGAATTTTGTGTGGCTGCAATGGCGCTAGCTGTTTCTGGACAACATTGTTAGAAAATGCCACAACTTCCTGTTGCTCTAGTGTTAGCGTTAGACAGTGAGGGAACTGGCTCAGTCTCTGCGCTGTTGTTTTTGTTCAGTTCCTGGTTGTTCTTGTGGGGCAAGAAAACCACCGTATCTGTCCTACCATGCTTTACTGCACTCACACAGCCTGCTTGAGTCACCATAATTAGTCAGTGTCTTACCTGAGAGAAGACTGACTGGCTTTTGGATTTTTGTATGTGAATGTGAGGCCCATGTTTGTTTGTTTTGCAATTCTTAAGTATTATTCATATTTATTTTTGTTAATTTCATATTTATATTCCAGGTTGAAGGTGACAGTTGAGTCTTGTGTAGGTTCTGTTCCACAGTGTTTACTTGTAAACAAACCCAAGTGTCTTTTCTGTGTATAAATGATGTCCTTGGGTGAAAGTCCTAAGGTGGTGTTGCAGTAAGTTTATAAAATAAAAATAACATCCATACCCAAGCTTGTCACATGTATGTAAATTGTTCTAGTGTTACGTAGTTACCGGTAGATAGTTTAATGTTTTGAATTATTTTAAACATTCTTCAATTAAAACACACTTGAGCAGCATACTGTACTGTTTTTTTTTTATTTGTGGATTGATTCAGTTGAATTACAAGGAAAACAAGTGCAATTTACAATATCTAGTAAAAACAAAAAACATTTAACTATTTAAGTTAACATTTTATAACCGTACACTATAAATTGATAGTGGATTATAGATATTTTATCAAATTATGTAATTTAAAATTAAATAAATTGGCACATTTATGTATTTTTCATGAATAACTATTTACAGTATTTACATCTAAAAAGTTAAGTCTGGTCCTCTGGACATTCAAAAAACCAAAACAAACAAAAAAAAGAAGAAGGTAGAAACGTTTCGTCTTTCATCCGAAAGACTTCTTCAGTCTGAGGTGCTGCTCAAAGTCAAAGTCACTTTTATTGTCAAAAACTGCAACATGTACAGGACATACACAGGATTGAAATTACATTTCTCTCAGACCCCGGTGCAACAATAACCATTTAACATTAAAACATTTATTAAACATAAGCATAAAATGAAGTAATAAATGGTTCACACATTTACACATGGTTGTCAGCAGCAAACTGGTTGATCCACTCTAAGAAGGTGCTATTTAAGAGACTGAGCTGAATACAGCACCTCAGACTGAGGAAGTCTCTCGGATGAGAGACGAAACGTTTCTACTTTTTGTGTGTGTTTGTTTTGTTGTTTTGCTTTTTGAATGTCCAGAGGACCAGACTTAACTTTTTTTTAGATTTTCGTACCTGGATCATTGAGCAGCATCAGGATACAGTATTTACAGTGATTCACACAGATTGAGACTGATTAAAAATATGAAGGAACAAAAGGGTGATTTATAAATTTTATGTTTCTTGCTGCATTGATATAAACACATGGATGAAGGTGTTGAAGTAAAACATGTCCAGTTTAGACTTCATCTGATCAATCAATCAATCAATCATCAATCCATTCATCACACCATACCCGTTCAACAGTTATTGTTTAGTGTACCTGCTGATCATCTGAGCTGCCAGTGCTGTCAGTAGACTCCTCCTCCACACTTCCTCTGTAAGCAACACGGAAAGTGGAAACAGCTAGCAGTAAGCCTTGATTGTCGAAGCTGTACCCACGCGGGACATCTGGACTGCTCCCTGGTTCTGGCCTGTACTTCATGTGACACTTGCAGAGACTGAAGATGCATAAGTTGATCAAGTGTGGACACAAAACACATGTTGGGAAGACTATGCAGCATCGAAGGAAGAGCAGGGAGGTCTGGAGCCATGTGGTGCAGAATGATGCTGTGCAGGACTTCTCAGGTGGGCACTGGTGAGACCTCAGTGAGCCCTGTGGCACAGGACCAAGTCTGGATGGTACCAGCTCCAAAGCTGAGAGACCATCTCTAGGATAAGTGTGATAAGTGGTTGAGACTCCAGCTGGTGCTGTTTTTCTCCCGATGCCAGGATGTCAGGATCTGGAAGTGGTCCTACAAACACACGAGTGACAGAATCACAATAAGTTTTGACAAAGGAAACATGGACATAAAACATGAACCCAAAGGTTATACCTGTGAAAGCTCTGTAAAGCGTGGAGTGCAAACATCTTTTCACCAGTTTTGGGCTTTCACACCACCACCACCTCGCTGGCAGGTTCAGGATGGATTCCCTTACAAGAAATAAACATAAAAATACGTCAAAATAAAAAATAAATAAAATGTAAAGAGACAAGTGAGGAATTTGGTAGGACACAATGAGACAGATCTGAGAGTTAAGATTTTTACTTAACTTGCAAATATTACTAATTCATAGAGGTTGAACCTGCATTTATTAATTACCTACAAAAACAAACAATTCTAAACAAGTTAGGAGAGAAAAATATATTTGACACAAGTAATATTGAGACTATGACAAATTTCACACGGCACTAATAATATACAGGTGGGAAAGTTATTACAGTTATTGTTATGAGAATCATAACCATCATATACTAAATAATATAACAGAAAAGAATGTGTTCCACTCTTATTTTATTTTATTTTTTTACCTGTGTTCTTTGTCTGTGCCTTCTTTGTAAATCTCTTGTGCGGGCCAGTACAGGAGGACCAGTTGGCAGCTGGAGTTGGGAGTAGTGGGCAGTCTGGTAAAAAAAAAGTGCAACTACATGGTTACAAAAACCTTTACCAGCTGCACTTCTGCAGAAATAAGCCAACATTTCTTTTTTCAACACACAGTGAGATCTAAAATAGATCTGTTTTTAGCACACACACACATATATAATTAATACTTGTTATAACATATTTAGCTTTAAACAAGTAGTAGATTGTATAATAGATGGATTCACTTAACACATCACCTTACAGATATACACAGCACGCTACATACACACATAAACATATGTTTGGCACTAATGGAACCTCATAAAATATAATTAAAGATTTTATATCATGTCTGTCTCAAACACTCCAAATAATGTAGCACACTAAATTAAGCTTCTTTATTACGATGTTTATGTACTTCATATGTTGTAGCTAACGGTTAGCTTGCTAAGCTACGTCTTTTCTTACCTTGACAGCTGTGGATATTTTCTTCAAGGAAGAACTTTTATCCTTTCACGTTTATTAGTTCGAGAATTCGCCGCTGCGATTTCCTCCTCAGCAGCGAAAGAAAAGATTGGCAAATTAAGCAAAGATGTTGAAAAGAGAGACATTTCTCCTTAGTGCAAAAACTCGCAAAGCAGGAAGTGTCGGTTTCCGGTTGTCGTGAAAAAGACGTTGCAAGAGAGTATTCTTGTTGCAGATACAATAAATAATCCGAGCTGCTGCGCTAAAAATCATGTTAAAAATACGAGCGTTGTGTTGGACTGACCTGATTTTGCAGATTATAAAATAAAAAGGCTACAATGCTTTATGATTTTTCCGCCAAAATGCTACGTAAATCTGTGACGTTTTGACTAGTCAGAATAACAATTCAAGATATCTTGAATGTCATTCTGACTAGTCAAAATGTGAATTCAAGATATCTTAAATAGAAAAGCCGTCTACATGATAAAATATTCAAGATATCTTGAATTCATTTTGAGATATCTTAAAAGGAATTTTGACTAGTCATAAGTACAGTTCTAGATATCTGTAAATTAGTTTTGCCTAGTCGTTATTTGCTTTCAAGATATCTACAATTTAATTTGCACTAGTCAAAACTTCATTTGTGATATCTACAAATACATTTAAGATATCTTGAATAATGACGTAATTTAAGATATCTTTAATTGTAATTATGACTAGTCAGAACTAAAAGTGAGATATCTTGAAAGCAAATAATGACTAGTCAAAATTAACTTAGAGATATCTAGAACTGTATTTTTGACTAGTCAAAATTCAATTCAAGATATCTTGAATTGAAGCCTCCATACAACTCAATGGTAAATCTGACGTCATTATGACTAGTCAGAATGTAATTAGAGATATCTTAAATGAGTATTTTGACTAGTCAAAATGCAATTCAAGATATCTTAAATAACCAATATGTCTAGTCAAAACTCAGTTTCAGATATCTGGAATGTAAGCGTGGTGAATCCTATTTTATGTTAAAAGGGCTTGCCATAGTGTGAATGCAAACAGCACCAGCTGAAATGTAAATAAATGTTATGAATAGTGGTCCCCAACCGAACCGAGTCTACCGGGCTATCAGGTGTGAAAACAACCTCAGGATCTAAGCTATACTCTAAGATATACTAAACAAACGTTAAACGATATGCTAAAAGACCTAAGATATATGCTAAATGAATGCCAAACAGTACGCTAAAAGATCCAAGATATACGCTAAACACTTATAATGCAAAACAATAAGAGGTAACAACAGGAGCAGGAACATGAGTCTGTCTGAGCAGATGGGTGTGAATGAATACAGCAACATGAAATCAAACATGACATCAGCAACATGGATAATCAGCAGCACATATCACCAATCTAAGTGGCATTACAGTGGTTTTGTTTCTCACAGTGATAATCACGATTAGGGATTTGTAAGGCTATCAGCTTCAGGGTAGAAGCTGTTCCTCAGTATAGTGGTTCTACACTTAATGCTCTGCAACCTTCTGCCTGAGGGGAGCAGGGCAAAAAGTGTGTGTGCTGGGTGAGTGGGGTCCTTCATGATGCAGGTGGCCTTCTTCCTGCATCTGGAGGTGTAGAAGTCTACAATGGTGGGGAAGATGACTCCAACAGTCTTCTGTGCAGAGATGCTTTGCTGTCTTTTTTTAATACAAAGGTGTGTTCATATTTTATTTATTTGTTTGTCGTTTGTTTATTTGTTTGAAGGATATTCTATGTTCGGATTTCTACTGTTATGTATAGTAAAAATGTAATATATATATATATATATATATATATATATATATATATATGTGTGTGTGTGTGTAATGAGATAATATGCGTCTGATATTATCCTTCATTTAAACGGATTCTTTCATTTTTCTGGACTAAGTCATATCGTGCTTTGTGGAGTAAATGTGGACAGAGACGTGTTTAAATTTCTGACTCACCAACAACAGTGGGTCGGTTATTTTAAACGATTTAAAAACACATCACACATTTACATTAATTGGCAGATTGATTACAATTAACACAGCTTAATTAATGAGCTTTGCAATGAGAAATCATACGGCCATGATATCTCACTTGCAGTTTTGAACAACAGACATTTCTGAAGATATCTGGATTAATTACTGGCAAGATAGAAGTTTAAAGATGGGAAAATGAAGGAGTTTAAATGGAGAGAAAATGGATGAGGGAAAAGTGTGTTGATAACGAACGGCACCCTCCTTTCGACCCAGCTCCCCTCGGTACACTTCGGTAGTGGAAATCGACTCTTTACCTTGCAGAAGATATCTCAGCTTCGGTGTAGAGTTCTCTTTCAATGTTACCATTTCAGCATCTCCGTAGGATAGCAGAGAAACGTCCGGAGTAGTGACGGTACTTCGTTCAACAGCATGCTCACCTCCCGGGTGGACTCACATGAGCTGTGAGCCCGTCAGAGTTCCACTCAGATGTGGAAGATTCCATAATCCCCACGAGACTCGGAAGAACTCCCAACTAACTCCAGCCCTTCAGAACTTTCGTTCGGTTCTGCTCCCAGAACTTCTGTTCTTCCCCAGAACTGACTGGAACTAGGAAGTGTCGACATTTAAAGAGTTCGCTTCCGGTCCCTTTTTGGGAAATCCTGATTGGTTGAAAGAACCAACAGGGGTGTGGTTTTAGTGACGTAAGAGGTTATTACAAGTCAGAAAAACAGTGAGATGTTTTTGGAACAGACAGAGAAATGTTTTTGGAACAGACAGAGAAATGTTTAGGCGAGATGACAGACCACAGGTGCCAGCAGTTTCTTATTTCTGTCTGATAGGTTTAAAAACACGACAGCTCGTTCCAACAACTTGCTTCTTGACTGTCTCCGACTTTTGACCGACATCACTCCTTCTCATTTCAGACAGAAGATCAAAAAATGCATGATTACTCTGTAACAGACATTAACTTGATTTCTACTTTGAATGAGGATTAAAAAATCATTAATACTGTTTCACAGTTGATTTAAAATGAGTAGTTCACTTCAACATTTAAAAATGATTTGAACTAAACACACTTTGATTATCAAGATATTGTAAAATAGTAATGATAATATAAAAAGAGAGTGTTCTTTCAATTGATTAGTTTAGGATACAAATTAGAAAGTCTCTGGATGAGCTTAATTTGTATTTCTGGATTCAAATCAATGAAATAACAGTTCCTGTCCCATGAAGGTCCTCAGGGTCAGGTTTTGACCTGAGGCTTAGTTCACTACAGTCCCCCCTTTGGAAATCATTGCCTGTTCATGGGGATGAATTCCAACATGAACTTACGCCTCGGAACGTCATTGAGCTTGATGTAATCCAGCAAGAGGAAAACAAAAGTCAAAGAAGGTAATCCCACAACGGTTTAGGTAATTCCGTAATGTTGTTGGTAATTCCATAATGTTGTTGGTAATTCCATAATGTTGTTGGTAAATCCATTGTAGCAATGCTTTAACCCCTTGGAAACAAAGTCTGTAATCCATTGGAAAAAGTCATATAATCCACAACGGTAAATCCACAACGATTGGAGGTGTTAATTGATCAGCATACAGAGGGGTTCCCTTGATTGAACTGAAGATGCGGCCACTGGATGCAGGTTGGAGACCAACGTCAGGATTGCAGATCTCCTCCAGCGAAGGTCGTCGCTGGGTGACGTCCAGTCGGTGCCGTTCTGGTTCTATGTGTCATGCAATTAAGTGGTTTAAGGTGGGCTTATGAAGGGGATTTTACATAAGGCCTTAACCTATATGCACCTGGTGTGTAAGCTATTATGATTGGGAACAGCTATAACTACCAGTTAAGGGGTGGAACATGCTGAAAAGGGTAACTATAGGGGTCTATACCTATAGTTGGTTTACTTGTCTGTTGCCTTTTAGACGAACGACTTGAGATTGGGTGTTTGGTTTCCCCATAAATGTTTTTGGAGTCTATGGCGAGACTCATCAAAAAGAATTAGCTATCCCCCCGAATAGAATTGTTCGAGTAGGTTCGGCTTAAGCGTTGTGAGACCAATGTAGATTATGGTACTTAAGGTAGCATTAATCTTCATTGACTCCGCAAAGATTAGGTTTTAACGAGTGAACTGCATGTTGGCATAGTTAAAGTCCTTTACAGTCTCCAACTAAAATACATACAAAATTCATTCTTGCTTGGGGTGTTCAGAAACAATACCAAAAACCAATTAAACAATGTCTCAACATCGACAAAAACAGTGACTAAGCAACCAGTAAAACAACGTTTCAACATTGACAAAAGTAGTGATTAAGCAACTAGAAAACGACGTTTCGGTGCGTCACTCACTCTGGTTGTCAGATTCGATCACGTTATCGCGTCTGGTAACATTACCCTAACTGACGTCACCCCCCTTCGGTCATGGGGGACCGCGAACATGGGTGAGGACGTCGCTCCATGAGCTAAAGTTAGGTTGTCCTCGAGTAGTTTTAACTGTTTGTGCAGCTGAAAGAGGACTTTAAGGTCTGGATTGGAATCCAGTTCGCCTTTCGATGGAGTGTATTTGTCTGGGTCAGTCAGATACAGTATCATCGAGTCAATTGCAGGATCCAACTTCTGAAGTTGGATGATGTCTGGGTCAGTTGAAAATGACTTTTCATATTTTAAAAGAACTTGGCGAAGTTTGTCCCTTTCTTCATCAGATGTCAGAGCGTCGGCTTGGGCCTGTTCAATCTGTGATGAGACCGATAAGGGTTCTTGTTCTTTGGGGAGCTCCAACGAATCCCTTTCTGAGTCGTTGGACCTGTCTATGGGTAAGACACCATAGGTTTGAGGTCCTTGGTCGACGTCATCTGTTGAGAAAAGAGCTATGGCCTGTGTTGGTTTTGTGAACCATACTGGCCCAGCTTCCTGACTTGGTACCCGGTTATCTGGGAGTCCTCCCAGAAATGGAATGCCTAGTTCAAAATCATGAAAATCAGTGGAAATCAACCATCCTAGCATAGTGTTTTTTGGGATCATCACCTCATCTGTGCCTGTGTTACACACAGCAACAGATGTGGTCCTGGAGTCAAGGCTCACTTGGTTCGTGGCTTCCACGGACAGTCCCAAGTTGAAAAACGCAGGAGAAGGTTGAAAATATGCCTGTTTATGGCTAATAGCTTGTCCAGCTACAATGTGGATTCGCACCATTAGGTTAATCACCTGAGGTGGTACTGTGGTGGTTTGGTTGTTAGCAACCTGGCAGGCCTCTGGAATGGTCTGCCCAGCCTTAAGGTTTGCTGTGTCTAGCACAGGAGGATCCTTTGTGGCTGGTTTTAGGGACCACAGCACCTTGTTGATGGTGTCCACATGGACACCTAACCTTACCAAAATGTCAGAGCCTATGTAGGTTGCATGTGGTAAGTTTTGGATCACGAGAAACGGGTGAACCAGTTCTCGTTGGTTCCAGTTTAGTTTTAGGTTAATGACTCCTTCTGCGGTCATTACCTGTGAACTATTGGGAACTAATGGAAAGCGGAAAGCTTTTTAATTAGTTCTAGACCCACGTGTTTGTGAACCAAGGTTTCATAGAAAGCTCGGTTAATTGTAGATTTATCTGTCCACAAAGACAGAACAGCATCGTTGGTGTGGGATCCTTGGATCTCTACACCTTTAACTACCAGTGGTAGGTAGTGTTTGGTGGACTCTGACTGCTCCAGCTCACAGAGGAGGCTGTCTTGTTGGGTCAGAGTTTGGACCACCGGGTGGGTCTCTTTGGTTTCACATGATTTCAGAGGAATACTCACCGGGCTCGTGTCCTCGGCTGAGGAGTCCTTTGCGCCTTCCGCGGTACCTGCTGTTAGGCAGTCTGTGTTACACTCCGGAGGCATTTCTATTGGCAGTGGTTTGCTCACCTTGGCCCACATCGTCTGATCACCATAATCTATAATCGCGTCGAAGCGATTTATAAAATCCTGGCCAACCAAAAATGGGAATTAGTCAACACTAGACATGTGTACCGGGTGGTATAGTGTCATTCTGCCAATCTGCATGTGAACCATTGCTATAGCTGTCAGGGTTGTCTTCTTCTCTGAGAGACCCTGCATTTCTACAGCACATTCTGTGAGAGGTATTACCCTGTTAACACTGCTAGCGGCTGTCCTCAGCTCCTCGAACAGTTTAGCTGACATAATTGTTATGTCCGCCCCACCGTCCAGTAGTGCTTCATGTGTGAGGACTCCTTCGAGCGTTACTGACAGGTACGCCTTCTTGGCGACCCCCCTTCTGATAAAGTTACACAGAAACCTCTTAGATTTTTTCTGACGTTTCTTCCCACGCTCAGCTTTGTCTGTGTAATCTTGGTTTGTCTGAACCGTCAGCACAGCAGTAGCTGTTTCTGAGTGTTCAGCTTGCGATGACTCGTCATCGTTTGTGTGTGAGTTCACCCCCCCTTCTTCCGATGAGGGGTTGTTGGAGGCCACAACAACAATGTCTTGGTGTGTTGCACCGACATCTGTGACGTTGTCATTCGCGCCCTCAGATTCAATAGTGATCACATCACTACATAGTGCTCCAGGTTGGTTTCCCGTGTCAGTGTGTTTCAAAGTTTCTAACAACCTGCGTAGTTTCTCTGTCTCTTCCGAGCTCAGAGGTGTAGGGCCTTGTTTCTGGAACCTTTGTGATTTTTTCGCCTCGGGTCGTTTTTTCCGAGGTGGGGGAGGGATAGGTACGTCATTTGGGGGTTCCTTTTCGGACTTCCCCTGATAATATGGGTCACCTTGGTTCCCATATCTTTTCGTCCTACGCACACCCCACTTACGATAATCACGTTCATCCTCTGGGATTAAATTCAATCCCTTTAGATCTTTTTGGTCCCAGCGTGCACCTTCATGACGCGGTTTGTTAGTTTGAAAAGACTGCTTTTTCACGCCTTTTTTAGGAGGGGGAGGCGTCATGCGCCGTCCGTCCAGTTCTAGCGAATGGGGTTTAACCTTTACACCAGGAAACACCTCTATGGGCGTCTTAACATGAGAACATGCCTCAAACACATTCACAGCACACTAATCTCATTGATGGATTTTTCTTTGAAATTTGCCATCATTTGTACTGACGTTTTAATGTCAGTATGGAGATTTTTGCTGAAAACAAATTTAAAACCTTCTTCCTCCTCCATGCCGGTTTCATTCGTGTAACCAAAATAAGCTTGGAAGATTCTTTTGTAATAAACCTTTGGATGTTCATGCTTCCCTTGCGTGACCTTGTCTGCAGCTGGGAAGCCACCAGGCCCCGTGTAGGGGTTGTATTCCCTGATCAAAGCTTCACACAGAAGGTTGTAATCCCTTCTCGTGGCATCAGGTTGACGCTCGATGAAGGTGAACACCTCTCTGTCTGAAGTGAGCCTTATCAGACTGATTTTATCCTCAACAGTAGCATTAGGATAACCACTCAGTCTGAAATCTAGGTCATTGAGATACGCCTTCGTACCAGTAGAACCCATAGGCCCAGGAATAAAGCGTTGAACATATTTTGAGATTTTTTTAAGTTCGTCCATCGAAAGAGGAGCTCTCGACGGTCTCTCTTGCCAGCTTGGTAGAGGAGACCTGGACAGGTCTGTCCCTGCTCCTTTAGGTAAAGGTGGAGGTGCATGTGATGGAGGGAGATTTGGGTCTGGAGCCCAGTGTGTCCCCACATTCTGTCCACGCCTCACACTATTTTC
>NC_056508.1:3155292-3160021 GCF_014905685.2 Nematolebias whitei | reverse complement strand
AAGATAATTAGAAGAACACAAACAACAGAGAAAGGAGGGGTAGAGGATCCAACCTCTACAGTACCTCCCCCCTAACGATCGTCTCAGGACGATGACATCATCCGTTTCTCTGGATGGTCTCGAAAAAACGCCTCTATCATCCTGGGGTCCAGGATGAAAGACTTCGGGATCCATGACCTGTCTTCAGGTCCATAACCTTCCCAATGGACCAGGAACTGGAAACCCCTACCCCGTCTTCTGGAATCCAGGATACGGTCGATCCTATATGCCGGGTGGTTGTCGATCAAAAGGGGGGCTGGGGGGGAGCCGGTGGGAGGGTTGAGCGGGCTGACTGAAACTGGTTTTAAGTTAGAAACGTGGAAAGTTGGATGGATCCTCATGGATGGTGGTAACTTGAGCCTGACTGCAGAGGGGTTTATGATCTTGTCAATAGTGTAGGGGCCAATGTACCTGGGGGCCATTTTGCGAGAGGTGTCCTTTAGATGGATGTCCCTGGTGGAGAGCCATACTAATTGGCCCACCTTGTAGTCCGCGGCTTTAGAGCGATGTCTGTCAGCCGATTCCTTGTTCCGTCTGGCAGTCCTTGACAGTGCCTCTCTAGCCTGCATCCAAACTGTCTTGCATCGGTCCATGTGATCCTTGACTGACGGAACCAGGATTTCAGTCTCCAACAGAGGAAATAGGGGGGGGGGCGTGTATCCAAGGGAAGCCTCAAAAGGTGTCAGGCCAGTAGCGGATGAGGTTAGAGTATTATGTGCATATTGCACCCAGAGCAAGTGTTTTGACCAGTCAGATGGGTTCTTCTCAGACACGCACCTAAGGACGGCCTCCAACTCCTGATTGCATCTCTCCGACTGTCCGTTCGATTGTGGATGGTATCCGGAAGACAAACTCACAGTGGCCCCGATGGACTTACAGAACTCCTTCCATAATTGGGATAGGAATTGTGGGCCTCTGTCCGATACAATGTCTGTGGGTAAGCCGTGAATCCTGAAAGCCTCTTGTAGAAGAATCTGGGCCGTCTCAAAAGCCGAAGGGAGTCTTGTGAGAGCAATGAAATGGGCAGCCTTAGAAAATCGGTCCACGACAGTGAGGACTACGGACTTCCCATCTGAAGGTGGCAAACCCGTCACGAAGTCCAAAGCGATGTTTGCCCACGGTCTATCTGGAACTGGTAATGGATGAAGTAGACCCGCCGGTGGTTGATTGTTGTTTTTATTTCGGGAACAAGTGGAACAGGCCCTGACAAACTCCTTTATGTCCTTTGACAGTGTCTTCTACCAGAAATGTCTCTTGGTGAATTCAATCATTCGGTTGATGCCGGGATGACAGGTGAAGTGATGAGAATGAACCCAATCCAAAACCTTGTGGACGACACTCTTTGGAACAAAGATGGTGCCAGGTGGTCCCCCCACCAGGATCAGGTTGCTGAACTTGAGCCTTCTTGATCTCCTGTTCAATGGGCCAGGTGACAGTTCGGACCACACAGGCTTGTGGCAAGATCCCAGAGTCCTCCTTCTCTTGATCAGAAAAGGAGAATTGTCGAGACAATGCATCTGGTTTAATATTCTTGGAACCAGGGCGATACGTGATGGTGAATCTGAATCTCGTGAAAAACAACGCCCACCGGGCCTGACGGGGGTTAAGGCGTTTGGCGTCTTGTAAATACGCTAGATTCTTGTGATCAGTCCAAATGATAAATGGAACATTGGCCCCCTCCAACCAGTGTCTCCATTCCTCGAGGGCTAGTTTTATGGCCAACAATTCACGGTTTCCGACGTCGTAGTTCTGTTCAGCAGGAGAGAAACGTCTTGAAAAGAAAGCACATGGGTGAGTTTTATTATCGTGGGGATCCCTTTGAGAGAGTACTGCCCCAGCACCAATATCTGATGCATCCACCTCCACAATGAACTGACGTTGGGGGTCAGGGTGACGGAGAATGGGTGCAGAACAAAAACGTTGCTTCAACTCACGGAAGGCTCGATCGGCTTCGGGGGTTCAGTTGAACTTGAGATTCGTGGACGTAAGTTGGGTGAGAGGGGCTGCCGTCTGACTGTAGTTCCGGATAAAACGACGGTAGAAGTTCGCAAATCCCAGGAACCTCTGAAGTTGCTTTCTGTCAGTAGGTGTAGGCCACTTCAGCACCGCTCGGATCTTCTCAGGGTCAGTGTGGTAGTGTCCCTCGTTAAAAATAAACCCAAGGAAAGAGACAGAAGTTACATGGAATTCACACTTCTCAGCCTTGACGTAAAGTCGGTTTTCATATAGTCGTTGTAGTACTGTGCAAACATGGGTCTGGTGGGACTGGATGTCAGTAGAATAAATCAAAACGTCGTCTAGGTACACAAACACAAATTTATTGATCATATCTTGGAGAACGTCGTTGATGAGAGTCTGAAAAATGGCAGGAGCATTAGTGAGTCCGAACGGCATCACCAAATATTCGAAATGTCCAAAAGGGGTCTTAAATGCAGTTTTCCACTCATCTCCTTCCTTGATCCTCAAAAGGTGATAAGCATTTCTGAGGTCCAATTTTGAAAAAACAGTGGCAGAAAGAAGTTGTTCTTGTACTGAGTTGATTAATAGAAGTGGGTACTTGTTTTTTATGGTTATCGCATTTAGACCTCGGTAGTCGATACACGGGCGGAGTGAACCATCTTTGTCTACAAAGAAAAATCCCGCCCCTAATGGGGACGTTGAAGGGCGAATGATGCCAGATTGTAATGATTCGTCTAAATACTTCTGCATAGTTTCTTTCTCGCTCTGAGAGAGGTTATATAGGCGATTTGAAGGGAGAGGGGCTCCCGGCAACAGTTCGATTGAGCAGTCGTATGGGTGATGTGGAGGTAAAGATAATGCTTTATTTTTACAAAAAAACGGGCGCAAAATCATGGTAAACCCTGGGTATTTTTGACAAATCAGGTGGAGCGGAGGTCACCTCCTTTATTGTGTCGGACGGAAAACCAGCAGACCTTAGACAGTTCCTTAAACAAAATTCGCTCCAAACACTGACTCTTTTCTTCTGCCAATCAATGATGGTGTTGTGTTTTACCAACCATGGATAGCCCAAAATAAACTGTGGTGAGGGAGAATGAAAAACCATGAACTCACCCAGTTCTCTGTGACTTCCGGAGATGATGAATGGTAAGTCAGTAACCTCCTGGGTGATAGTGGTGATATTTTTTCCTGTGACTCCAGCCACCGGAATGGGGTAAGGAAGACTTCTGGTAGGTATTTGAAGCTCATCTACCAAATCTTGAGAAATAAGGTTCCTCTCAGCTCCCGAGTCAATGAGGGCCTCAATGGAGTAGTGTCTCTGTTGAAGCATAATTCTGGCAGGAAGACAAAAACGTGAATCAGGGGCACAACGAGCTTCACTCACCAGGATCCCCTGAATGGCTGGTGAGTGCTGGAGTTTAACTTGTTTGGGCAAGATCGCACAAAATGTCCTCTCTTTCCACAGTAGAAACATTCACGTGCTGCTAATCGTCGTTGCCTCTCCTGCAACGTGAGTCGGGTCCGTCCGATCTGCATTGGCTCAGGCTCGGAGTCATAGTGAGTGGCATCAGGTTGAAACGTGGGTCCTCTGATAGCAGGAAACGCTGGAGGAAAAGTTGACCCGGAAGCCATCGGTTCCGCTTGGCCCCGCCTCTCCCGAAGGCGATTATCGATCCTGATCGCCAAACTGATGAGATCATCCAACGTCTCCGGCTCATCTCTAAGTGCCAGTTGATCCTTTATTTGATCAGAAAGTGAATTAGAAAATACTTCTTTTAGTGCCACCTCATCCCACCTGGTTTTCTCCACCACGACCCGGAAGAGGATGGCGTATTCAGCCACGGTAGCTTGATCCTGTCTCATAGCCAACAGACGGCGGGATGTCTCCTCCTGGTGGACAGGGACATGAAACACACTCTTGAACTCCTTAATAAAGTCGTTAAATGATAGTGAAACCACAGGGTGAGACTGAAGGTAGGCATGAGCCCATTCAAGAGGTAAACCTCTCAATGAAGTAACGATATAAGTGATTCGGGATGCAGAGTTTGGGAACAGAGAAGGAGAACGGGTAAATGCTAGTTCACATTGGAGGAGGAAACCATTGAATTGTTCCGGGTTAACTTCAAAAACTGCGGCCGGACGAATCTCCGGCTCACGGGGTTGTTCCGAGCGGGTGGTGCTTAGCGCTGGCGGCGCTAATGGTGGTGAGACGGCCGACGTGGGTGGAGTTAGTGTTTCCATTCTATTGCCGATGGACTGAATCATTCCACCCACCATTTCCAGATTCGACTGTGTAGCCTTGTGTTGGGTAATTAGTTCCTGTAAAAGAGCTTCATTTCTCCTTACCCTCTCCTCAAGGGTGACCTGATCAGCATTCAAACCGTTCTTTGACATATTGTGGCCAGAGCAAACTGTTAAGGTCTGTGGGTGATGTCAAAGGCGAACGGTTTGAAGCAAGGACTAAACAACTTGAGGTAAAAAACAATTATATTTATTGGTTCAGGTGTAGTTGGTAAACTCAAACTCAGGATGGATCCACTGTGGGAATAGAGAGGAGATTGGTGGTGAACGACAAATCCACTTGAGGAGATTTTGGAAGTGTTGATAGTAATCCAAAAATAAGCTTACTTGTCGTTGTTGTTCCAGGAGCATGAGAACAGGAGACAGGATCCGAATCCAATAAACCACGGTGGGATCAGGTGAGTATATCAACGAGTGTATTTACAAAAAT
>NC_056508.1:3146896-3155192 GCF_014905685.2 Nematolebias whitei | reverse complement strand
TTTAATTTCACTATTTAGACCTAATAAGCGAGTGAAACCTGTCTTCTCAAGGTTCGCCAGAAGATGTCAGCCTTACCTTACTAATTTTAACTCAGACACTGTTTGTGTTATCCACTAGGGGAGCTATAACTTCCTGTGGCGTTCGGTTGACATCCTGTTGTTAGCCGCTTAGCTTAAAGTTAGCTTCGGCTAAACTCGGTCAAAATCAACATTTCTGAACGGATTTTTTACACAAAAGTGGCACAATTTCAACAAACACGACTTTTTAGCCTGAACATGAGTTTTTGGAACAATATTTCTGGTTCATTTAGTGATTTTAGGCGTAGTTAAGGCCCCGGTCGTTAGCTTGTTAGCTTAAAATTAGCATCGCTAGCGTTGTTTAAAACATCGTTTTTTTTGGCGAGTTTTAAACTCTAACGTGGCAGAATTTCAGCGAGCAGGCTTCGAAGCACTTAACAGTGTGTCAACAATCACTTTAGGGGAGCTTTTTAGCTTTAAAAAGCAGATTTTATTTCCCTATGAAAATGAATTTCATATCCGGGTCACGTGACATGAAATCACCAATGGCAACGCAGCGCAGGCTTGAGGGGAAGTGACGTAGCCACGTCAGTCAAACCTCAACCAATGAAAGCGCTCCACAACAGCGAATTCAACCAATCAGGAAGCGTTTTCTCTACCTAGCAAGTTAGATTAGCGTAAAATAGTTCGTCACTTTTTCGTCTTTTAAACCATCAAAATGCACTTTTTCTGTTAAGATTTGTAACGAATAAACCCCCTGAGCTGCACAGAGAACGGCGCTCCGTGACAAAACGTCTTTCTAGCTATTTAACAACTCGTTCGAACCCGTTTCAGAACCGAGCCGGTCCAAAGAACCGAAGCGGACCAGAACAGCGAATTCAACACAGTTTAAACAGAATAAAGCGTTTCCACAGCTCAAGGCCAGCTTAGTTACACGTAACAGACGTACAATTTCAGCTTTCACAAGACTCAATGACACAATTTCAGCTCTTAAAACATTGCCAGCCCAACGCTTAAACATGCAGCGTTTAGTTGCAGAGTGCAGCTCCAAGCGCGCAGCTCCAAGCGCTGCGTAAAGATTCACAGCTCATCAGCTGTTATTCTTTCAAAATACATGCCAACACGTAAATCAATCTTACACGAATTAACAGTCATTCATGAAATTCGTACGAGGCCACCAGTTGTAGTGAGACGCGTGAGGTACGTGTCACTTGTTGTATGACAAATATATGAATTATATATGCATACAATATTCACGAGTTCTTCATTTTTCTGACTGTAAATGCCGTGCATTGAATTTAACAGAAATGTGAACGAGAGACGTTATTTATCTTTGACCCATCAAATGAATGGAATCATTTATTTTCAAAATCAAAGTTTAACATCAAACATTTACATTAATTTGGCAAAATATGAAAATAATAACAGACAGTTTCACAGAAAATGAACTTCAAATCACTCGGCGGTGATTTGAGGACTTTGCTTCAGACATTTCTAAAAATATCTGTACTGATTTATGAGAGAGAAGAGTTTAAGATTAAATTGAGATTTATCTTACAGAAGAAATGTGTGAGGGAATTTAATCTGTTTGACCAGAAGTTGCACGCTCCGTCAGATCTCCAGCCTGTCCACGGTACACTTTAGTCGAAGAAGAGGCCGTTACCTGGTTGATGATAGATCAGCTCAGTAAGAATCCTTTTCAACTGATATCAGCGTCTCCGTTGAAAACAGCTAAAATCCTCGAAGAGTCGTGCGTGGTTAGTTCAAAACAGAATTATAATCCCAAAACCTCTGGATTCTTCATTGCTCTGAAACTTTCAGAACCGGCTGCACTCTCAATCTGCTCATTCTGTTGGACTATCGGACCTGTTGTCAGCTCTCAATCCAACATCTCTCAGAACTCTCAATCTAACTTGAGCTGGGAAGTGCCACATTTTATTTGGGTCGACTTCCTGTTCAGTTTAGAGCTTTCTGATTCGTGGAAGGACCAGAAAGAGGAGTGTTTTTGACGTAAGGTGTTTATCAACAGTCGAGGTCAGAGAATGAAACTTGTTTAACATACAGAAAAGATTATTGCAGAAGCAGCAGACTTTTTGGAGTCTACTCTTGATAATCTTCTGAAAAAGTTTAAACATGACATTTCTTCTTCAGTAAACATTTTAGTTGACCGAAGACCAACCTTTCACATACTTACGACAGCTTGCTCATTTCAGACAGAAAATCAAGAAAGGCATATTCAGGTGATTTCTTCTCTGAATGAGGAACAAAAATCATTACTTACTGTTTATGTAAAATAAAAATTAGTAGTTCTTTTCAACCTGTAAAGCATTGAGTGAACTAACACAATTTGATTATCAAAACATTTGTAAGACAGTAATGATTATAAAGAATTGTCTTTTCTGCTTGATTAATTCAAGAAAGAAAGTTCATCAGATGGCCCAGACTTATTCAGATCAATGAAAATAACAGTCTCTGTCCATCTGGTAGATTTGAGGTCATCTGGTTCACTACATTTTCTAAACACAATGTCCCAGTGGCTTTTAAACCCCAAAATACATTACGGCAAAGACTGGTTCATCCCAAAGATCCAGTCCCCCGGCACAAACAGAGTAATATTGTGTATGCTATTGAGTGTCAGGAGGGCTGTGATCAGTCTTACATCAGGGAAACTAAACAGCCACTGAATTCAATAAATGTTCAATACAAAAAAACAGCCACTGGCCAAAAGGATGGGCCAGTACAGAAGAGCAACACCATCAGGCTAGGACTCTGAGGTCTACACTCATCTCCAGGCCAGCGGTTACTCTTTCAGGGATGAAGATGTTCACATCCTGGATAGAGAGGAACGATGGTTTGAGAGAGGAGTAAAGGAGGCCATCTTTGTAAAAAGAAATCGTCCATCATTAAACAGGGGTGGAAGCCTCCAGGTTCAACTGTCCCCCTCTTACAATGCTGTTATTGCTAGTACCAATCAGCCCTCTGTGAATAGTAAACAGCCATCAGTATGCTAATGATCCATCGTTAGGCTGATGGTCCTTCTTGACCATCTGAGCAGCTGGTTTTGGTTGTCAGCAGCAAAACTGGTTGATCCACTCTGAGAAGGTGCTATTTATAAGACTGAGCTGAATACAGCACCTCAGACTGAGGAAGTTTTTAGGATGAAAGACGAAACATTTCTACATTTTTGTTGTTGTCTTGCTTTATTTTGTTTTTTTGAATGTCAAGAGGACCAGATTTAATTTTTTTTAGATTTTTCTACCTGGATTATTGAGCATGCTTCAGGATACTTCAAACATATTATTTATTTGTAGATGTTCATGCATGTCTTGGACACTTGGGTAAAGAGATGGGCTGAGCTGTCCACTGACCACTACCTTGTGGTGAGTCGGCTCCCATGGTGGGGGAGGATGCCGGTCAGACCTGGAAGACCCAAACGTATTGTGAGGGTCTGCTGGGAATGTCTGGCAGAGTCTCCTGTGAGACGGAGCTTAAATTCCCACCTCTGGTAGAGCTACAAAACACATTCCAGGGGAGGCGGTGGACATTGAGTCCGAGTGGGCCATGTTCCACGCCTCTATTGTTGAGGCAGCTTATCGGAGCTATGGCCGCAAGGTTGTCGGTGCCTGTCGTGGTGGTAACCCTCAAACATGGTGGTGGACACCGGCGGTGAGAGATGCTGTCAGGCTGAAGAAGGAGTCCTATTGGGCCTTTTTTGCCTGTGGGACCCTGGAAGCAGCTGATGGGTACCGGCAGTCCAAGCAGCATTTAGCTTGGGTGGTCACTGAGGCAAAAACCCGGGCGTGGAAGAGGCCATGGAGAATGACTTCTGTACGGCTTTGAGGCGATTCTGGTCCACCGTCCGGCATCTCACGGGGGGAAAGCAGTATGCCACCAACACTATTTATAGTGGAGGTGGTGTGCTACTGACTTCAACCCGGGATGTCGTGGGTCGGTGGGCAGAATACTTGGAAGACCTCCTCAATCCCACCGGCACGTCTTCCACTGAGGAAACGGAGCCTGGGGACTTTGGTTTGGGCTCTCCAATCTCTGGTGCTGAGGTCACCGAGGTTGTGGGATTCCCTGCCTTCTCCTTTAACCTTCTCACTCTCTCCAACTAATTGGCTGATTAGCTGCACCTGCTACCAAGACCTGCACCTCCATCTCCTGCTCTACTTAAGCCACAACCAGACATTCAGCCGATGCTCGAACATTTATTGCCTTTGGTAATATTGTGACAGCCAGCCAAACCTTAGTGTGTTCAAGTTTTATACTAACCTGTTGCCTTTCTGCCCGTCTGTTCAGTTCCCGTTCGTCCTTCCTGTCTGGTCTCCTCATGGCTGTGTCTGGTCGCCAATCCTGCACACCGAACCCATATTAAGAAACTACATTCTGGATGCTTCAACCAAGACTGCATCATCAATCAATACTCACCTGCTGGATTCCCTGCCATCTCTGGATTCTGAACTCTCTGTTCACACCACTCCAACACCATCTGCAACCACATTCGACCGTAAGACAAACCACCATTAAATCATCTCAGTTATTCTAAGACCATCCATATCAAGACACTCATCTCGTCTCCTTCTTTTCCTTCCACAGCCAAGATCACATCCACACTGTAAATAAACTATCACTTTTGTATCCCTGTTGTCCTCGTGTTTTTGGTCTGCCAATTGAGGTCATTTAATAACAATAACCATGTTAGAGGTGATTAAAAAGCTCCTCGGTGGCAGGGTCCCAGGGGTAGATGAGATTTGCCCGGAGTTCCTTAAGGCTCTGGATGTTGTGGGGTTGTGTTGGCTTACACGACTCTGCAATAATGTGTGTACATCGGGGGCAGTTCCCCTGAATTGGCAGACTGGAGTCGTGGTCCTCCTAGTCAAAAAGGGGGACCGTAGAGTGTGTTCCAACTATAGGGGGATCACGCTCTTAAGCCTCTCTAGTAAGGTCTATTCAGGGGTTCTGGAGAGGAGGGTCCATCGGATAGTCGAACCTCGGGTTCAGGAGGAGCAGTGCGGTTTTTGTCCTTGTCGTGAAACACTGGACCAGCTCTACACTTTTTTTTTTTTTTTGAGCTCAGTTTAAGTGTAGAAACATTGTGAAGTGTTTCAATGAACTTATCGTCATCGCTCAATTTTTTTTTTTTTAATTTTTTTTTTTTTAAAGAGAGAAGAAAGAAGAATAATTAAATAATAAAAGAGAAATAGATAAAACGAGAGACCACCACGACAAAACAACATGCACAGCACAATGCCACCCACAATATCACCATGAAACATTCGACATTGCACAAGGAATCATCTAGCTTCCACCACTACCCAACCTAGCGTGCATCTGTCACAGCACCTGAATCCAAACACCCGCGCAAGCACGCCTGCCACCACCAGATTTCTCCAAAAGAATGCCCAATAGTGGACGCGGGGGCCCACAGACCCGTCCCCCAGGACACAATGGCAACATAGGGAGGACCGGAGCCACAGACACACAGCGGCCCACAGAACCGGAGCCCCAGGAGTCTCCCAACAGGGAGAACCGCACCCCCCAGAGAGGAGCAGAGGAAAGAACCGGGTGACCCCAGCCACCACAATGCAGAGCCTCCAGGAAGCTGCAGCGACGAGCCCACAGGTCCGCCGGCGACCCATGCCCCCCCCAAGTAGATCCGGCCATGGACACCGAGCCCCAAGCCCCGAGGCCATACCACCCCCCGGCAGAGCCCCGACAGAGCCAGGGCACCCAGGCCCCGCCAGGCAGCAACCAGGGCAGACCGACGTGCACCCCACCACCCAGCCCAGACACTGAGAGCCACCAATGCACCGGCGGCAAGGGGGTCCCCCACCAAAGGGGGGCACGACCGGGGGGAGTGGGCCCCACACCAAATGTGGGGCCCAAATTGATCCAAGAGAGGGGTACCACCAAAAACCCAACCTGAGCAACCAACAGGCACACACAGATAGCATGCACCATCTACCTGACAGCGACCACAGGCCGGCCCCAGCCCAAAGGGCAGAGCAGCAGGGAGCCGCAGCTGAGGAGGGCCGGCCCCCACATCAAGAGCCCCGCACCATAGGCCCGGAGACGCCCCAGCACGCCACCTATGCACCCCCCCACACACACAGCACCCCCACCGCAAATGCCACACAGGAAGACCAGCCAGTGCCCCGATGAGGCGAAGCCACGCCCCCAACCGCCGCCCTACACCACCAATGACCACACGTACACTACCATAGCCGACCCCCCGCCGAAAGCCGGCAGCCACCCCGGTCAAAGTGCCGGCCATCGCAACCAGGAACCTAGATTAAAAGAATCGGAACAGCCCAGGAGGAACCGAAACACCGGCCCCATCACTGACCGCCCCCAAGGCCCAAAGCCCACCCACAGCCCAGACCCCAACAATGTGCCCCCCTCCCCCTCCATCCCAGACCCCTAGTGTCACACGGAGAAAGGAGGTGTTTGTGAAAAAAAAAAATAAATAAATAAAAATAAATAAATAAATAAATTTAAAAAATAAAAATAATCTATATATGCATAAATAAATTATGAACAGACCCACTTCCTCCTCCTCCCACTCGAATATGGTGTTGATGCATGTTGTTATACAGTGCGTTTAAAATGGGGGGATGAGGTGGCGATCGGCACAGACCCACCTCTTTTCCAGAGAGCAGGCGGTGCCCGTTCACCCCTCATCTCCGCCCCGAACCCTAAATGTCTACATGCTACATATGAGAGTGGGCACAGGTCCGGGGAGGTGGAAATGGCTCTACACTCTTAGCAGGGTCCTGGAGGGAGAGTGGGAGTTTGCCCAACCAGTCTACATGTGTTTTGTGGACTTGGAGAAGGCATTCCACCACGTCCCTCAGGGAGCCCTGTGGTGGGTACTCCGGGAGTATGGGGTACCAGGCCCTTTGATATGGGCTGTTAGGTCCCTGTATGACTGGTGTCAGAGCTTGGTCCGCATTGCTGGCACTAAGTCGGTCTTGTTCCCAGTGAGAGTTGGACCCAAGGTTGTCCTTTGTCACCAATTCTGTTCATAACTTTTATGGACAGAATTTATAGGCGCAGCCAAGGTGTTCAGGGGATCCGTTTTGGTGGCCTTAGCTTCTCTGTTTTTTGCAGATGATGTGATCCTATTGGCTTCATCAAGTTGTGATCTACAGTTTTTGCTGGAGCGGTTCGCAGCCGTGTATGACACGGCCGGGATGAGTATCAGTTCCTCCAAGTCTGAGGCCATGGTCTTGAGCCGGAAAAGGGTAGAGTGCCCTCTCCGGGTCGGGGAGGAGGTTCTGCCCCAGGTGGAGGAGTTCAAGTATCATGGGGTCTTGTTCACAAATGAGGGGAAAATGGAGTGTGAGATTGATAGGTGGATAGGCGCAGCATCACAGTGAAGCGGGCTCTATACTGGTCTGTTGTGGTGAAGAGAGAGCTGAGTCAAAAGGCAAAGCTCTCAATTTACCTGTCGATCTATGTTCCTACCCTCATCTATGGTCATGAGCTTTGGGTTGTGACCGATAGAACAAGATCACGAATACAGGTGTCCGAAATGAGTTTTCTCCGCAGGGTGTCTGGGCTCTCCCTTAGAGACAGTAATGGAAGCTTGGTCATCTGGGAGGGACTCAGAGTAGAGTCGCTACTTCTCTACATCGAGAGGAGCCAGTTGAGGTGGCTCGATTTGGCAAGATGGCCGCGCTCAGAGCAGTTGCAGCTTCACAGGCTCCCGGTACCATCCCAGTTTTTAGAAGTTTTGATATTGACTCTGTGCCTGACTCCGCGCGATTTATGCGTGTGAACTATAGCCGAACCGAACTGATGAGAATAGGAGCGGATTTGCCACGAAATATAGCAGAAATCAGCAACAAACTCAAAGCTACGCTCAGCAGAATGCAGATCTTAAAGTCATCTACCTGGAAGCTGCAGCAGAGGCGTTCCAGCGGGCAGAAGAGGAAGCGCTGCTCCCGGCTTAAGAGGAGAGGATGCCGGGCGGGGGTTATGGTGAGGCTACGAGCTAACGCTAAAGCCGGTAAACTCCCCATGCTGTCTCTCTTTCTGTCGAACGTCCGCTCGTTGGACAACAAGGTGGATTTACTTCGTCTGAGAGCGGGCGCCTCAGAAGAGATGAAGAAGTGTGCAGTGCTTTGCCTCACGGAAACGTGGATTACAAGTGAAACGCCGGACTCAGTCTTCCAGCTGGATGACAGACTTTTATTTCGAGCGGACCGCTGCAGCGAGCTAACGGGGAAATCACGGGGGGGCGGAGTGTGCATTTACGTGAGTAAAAGTTGGT
>NC_056508.1:3133585-3146796 GCF_014905685.2 Nematolebias whitei | reverse complement strand
CCATCTGATGAACTTTCTTTCTTGAATTAATCAAGCAGAAAAGACAATTCTTTATAATCATTACTGTCTTACAAATGTTTTGATAATCAAATTGTGTTAGTTCACTCAATGCTTTACAGGTTGAAAAGAACTACTAATTTTTATTTTACATAAACAGTAAGTAATGATTTTTGTTCCTCATTCAGAGAAGAAATCACCTGAATATGCCTTTCTTGATTTTCTGTCTGAAATGAGCAAGCTGTCGTAAGTATGTGAAAGGTTGGTCTTCGGTCAACTAAAATGTTTACTGAAGAAGAAATGTCATGTTTAAACTTTTTCAGAAGATTATCAAGAGTAGACTCCAAAAAGTCTGCTGCTTCTGCAATAATCTTTTCTGTATGTTAAACAAGTTTCATTCTCTGACCTCGACTGTTGATAAACACCTTACGTCAAAAACACTCCTCTTTCTGGTCCTTCCACGAATCAGAAAGCTCTAAACTGAACAGGAAGTCGACCCAAATAAAATGTGGCACTTCCCAGCTCAAGTTAGATTGAGAGTTCTGAGAGATGTTGGATTGAGAGCTGACAACAGGTCCGATAGTCCAACAGAATGAGCAGATTGAGAGTGCAGCCGGTTCTGAAAGTTTCAGAGCAATGAAGAATCCAGAGGTTTTGGGATTATAATTCTGTTTTGAACTAACCACGCACGACTCTTCGAGGATTTTAGCTGTTTTCAACGGAGACGCTGATATCAGTTGAAAAGGATTCTTACTGAGCTGATCTATCATCAACCAGGTAACGGCCTCTTCTTCGACTAAAGTGTACCGTGGACAGGCTGGAGATCTGACGGAGCGTGCAACTTCTGGTCAAACAGATTAAATTCCCTCACACATTTCTTCTGTAAGATAAATCTCAATTTAATCTTAAACTCTTCTCTCTCATAAATCAGTACAGATATTTTTAGAAATGTCTGAAGCAAAGTCCTCAAATCACCGCCGAGTGATTTGAAGTTCATTTTCTGTGAGAACTATTTACAGTCAGAAAAATGAAGAACTCGTGAATATTGTATGCATATATAATTCATATATTTGTCATACAACAAGTGACACGTACCTCACGCGTCTCACTACAAAAATAAACATCTCATTTGCTCTGATACTCCCGCAACATACGGAATGACCACTGGTCTGGGTTCTTCATTTTCACCTGATGGCTGACTGGAGTCCTGTTTGGGTTTCTTCTCTGCTTTCAGGAAGGCCCAGTTAGGATATCCACATTGCTCTAGAGCCTGTCTTGTGGAAGATTTCTGGTTCTCCTTCTGCCTGGCTCCTGGAACTCTTCAAAGAGATTATTTTTTGTAGATGTTCATGCAACTGACCTGCAACTATTTTCTCTAGAATTTTTGAGATGAAAGTTAGATTAGATATAGGTCTATAGTTGGCCAGAATTTCTGAATCAAGGTCAGACTTCTTAAGTAAAGGTTTAATTACAGCAAACTTAAAGTGCTGTGGTACATAACCATTCATTAAAGACAAATTAAGTAGATCCAAAATGTGGACATTAATTAGGGGAAACACCTCTTTAAACAGTCTGGTTGGGATGGGATCTAGCAGACATGTGGATGGTTTGGATGAGGTTATTATTTTTGACAATTCAGAGAGCTCAACAGGACAAAAACTGTCCAAACATAAATCAGACTCTAGTGAAATTTTTAAAGTTGCCTCATTTGACAGGGGACTAGAGATAGTAGAAGGAAGGATGGTTTGAATTTTCTCTCTAATTGAAATAATTTTATTTATAAAGAATCTCATGAAGTCATCACAACTTATAGTTGTAGGGATACATGGTTCAACAAAAATGGGACTTTTAATTAGTCTAGCAATAGTACTAAACAGAAACCTAGGGTTATTTTTATTCTCCTCTATTAAAGATGAGTAATATAAAGTTCTAGCTTTACGGAGAGCTTTTTTATATGTTAGCAGACTATCTTTACAAGTTAAATAAAATTCTTCAACATTAGTAGAGCGCCATTTTCTCTCCTGGTTTCTAGATGCCTGTTTTAAAGTACGTAACTCAGAATTGAACCAAGGAGCCAGTTTCCTCTGATTGATTACTTTCTTTTTCAGTGGAGCAATTTTATCAAGTGAAGATTGCATTGAAGTTGTAAGATGATCATCTAGAAGATCTAAGGCACTGTTCTCTGATGCATCACTCTGCAAGACAGAGGAAAACATTGATGGAAGAGAATTTCCAGCGCAGCACTTGCCGGTGGAGAATCTACCACCGTCTGTGTGTTTTGCTCTCTTCGAGAATCCACTGGCGAATCCACCACCACACTCGCTGGTGGAAAATCCACCACTGTGCGCTGTGGTGAATTCTCCACCGGAGGCTGGTGTGCACTGCTCGCACCGTTCTCCACCAACGAGCGTGGTGGCAGACCATCCGCCACTGTCAGTGGTGCACCCCCATTTTGATTAGTATTTTATTTAGTGGATTAAATAAAATAAAAATGAAAATAAAAACAGCGGGGCGAGTGGTGGTGGGATCCCACTGTGGATTAAATTTAAAACGATTATAACAGCGGGGCGAGTGGTGGTGGGATTCACCACCGGAAGTTGAACCGGGTCATCTTTAGTGAAATACTTCAACCTGTTGATGAATTTCTACCTGTCTGGGAACACTTGGCCTGCTCCTCTCCTTCTACCTGCTTGGAATAATCTGTTTTGTAGAGATTGGCCCGGCGCTGATCATGTGACACAATCACCAACTGCGACTAGTTGACATGAAATTTCAAATCTCGAGAGATGTCCTAGAATCAATGAGTCAACTAGTTGACTAGTCTATTCAACCCCTACTGTGTACACAATTTTGTTTCACCACATGTACCACATGTGGTGCGAACAACAAATAAAGAAACCTTAACCTTAATTTATTTATGTATGCATGACTGATCCGTTGTGGGAGGGGATTTTGTTCTGTGTTCTTTTGTTTTTGTTCTGTTACTAAAACTGCAACAAAAAAACATAAATAAAAAGATTATTTAAAAGAATAAATTAAATAAAATAAAATATATATATTTTTAAACTTTGACAACTGAATAAATTTTGGAGCCAAGTCATTTAAGATGGCAGGCACAGCTATTCATACTTTGCTAATACAAAAATAGCAAAGTTCTATATATTTACAGTACTAAGGTTTGATACTGAAGTAGGTGATAGTCATCCTTGACACATATTCTTAGTATTAACCAAACTCACACAAGATTAAATAAGATTGTAGATAAAGTCATTTATAAGATTTGACCAAAACAAATACAATGTCGTAATTTCTCAACATTAGATAATCCTAGTTTAAATATTTTTCAGGAAGGCAGTGGATGATATGCATTCTTTTACCTTTCCTGTATCCTGACTTCATGTAATTCTCTGAAAAATTCAATCCCACGCTTTAATAAAGGATATATTCTTCTTTTAGAGTCACAAAATTCCTTCATATCTTTCAACATCTGACACATTTTTGGGTTATTACACAATCGACTCTCATTCTTAATCTAAAAATAAGGGGACGATTGAGTGATGAAGTTTACAATACACTATTGTCTTTTCATCTTTTCAATGAAGTAACTGTGTTACTTCGTGAAGAAAGATAGCTGAGCATTTCTCTCATATCTCTCTGTAATCTGACATGTCATGAGTTTAACTATTAAACAGCACCACTTATCAAAGAAAACTTGGAACAGTGGATCAGACTTATCAATCAAAACAGCAGATACATGGCAGAATGATCATTAGCTCGCTTCTTCAATTCAAGTGAGATGTGGCTGTGATCCATTGTTGAGCCATAATGTGATGTGTATATTTACAGAAATGGACCTCATTGCAGAACACTGACAGATCAGAATTCTGATACTGAAGTTTTATTTCAGATGCATCTCAGTCAAAGACCGGCAAGAAACATACTGTCTATAAACACAATACGAAAGCAATGCAAGAAAATATCCTTGGAAAAATTAAAATCTGCAAAACAGAGTTGATGAGAACAAATTATATTAAGTTTGTTGATGCTGAAACTGAATGGTTAAAGTGAAAATGATCAGAGCAAATGCTAAAACTGGGAAAAATACCTACATGCAAAAACTGAAGCAAGAATGCTGACAGATTTCAAGGATTTGAAGAAATCTTAATGCATTTCTATCAAAAAATAGTAATGTTTTTAAATTTAAAAAACATAAAAGTTCAAAATACCAAAAGTCCATGTATTCTGATCAAGTTGAACTTTTTGAATCCCAAATGGAGTAGCTGAAAGCGGGGCCGGCCCAAGGCATAAGCAAACCAAGTGGCTGCTTAGTGCCCCAGAGCCACTAGGCCCCCCACTAAGTGGAAGCATAGATTTTAGGAAGTTTGTGAAGTATTGAGGAAGAAGTAACAAAAACGGGTCAAATGTGTGGGTAAATGTTGTTTAATATTTTAAGTTCAGCTTTTGCAAATTATTGCATACATTTACATAGTTTTAAGAACTAATTATTCAACTTTAAATTTCTTTTTTAAACCATTTTACGTGGTTTCAAGTAATTGTTCGTTTAAATTATTTAATTATTTCCTTTATATTTTATTTTTTATTTTATTTTGTCTGTTTTTGTACAATTTGTTATTTTTATGTTTCTACATCATTTTATCTGTTGTTTGCTGTTGAGCTTGCACTACAAATTATTTAGAACATTACTGTTGCAGTTCTTTAAACCAGCCACTAGGGAGCACAAGCCAGTGTATCTTTTGTGCCGGTCCCAAGCCCGGGTAAATGGTGAGGGTTGTGTCAGGAATGGCATCCGATGTAAAACACTTTTGCCAAAACCATAATGTGAGTTCATCAAAGCGAAATCATACCGGATTGGTCGAGGCCCGGGTTGACAACGACCGCCACCGGTGCTGTTGACAAACAGGGTGCCGACGGAAATTGTGTTACTGTTAGTCAAAGACCACGAGGAGGGAAACGTGTCAGGAGATGGAGGGAGAAGAGGAAAGTGAAGAATGTAGGACTGAGGGTTGCGACTCTAAATGTGGGGACAATGACAGGCAAAGGTAGAGAGCAGGCTGACATGATGCAGAGAAGAAAGGTAGTTGTTTTATGTGTCCAAGAGACCAAGTGGAAGGGCAGCAAGGCTCACAGCATTGGAGCAGGGTTCAAACTGTTTTACCATGGTGTGGATAGAAAGAGAAATGGTGTAGGAGTGGTCCTGAAGGAGGAGTTGGCAAAGAATGGAGTAGAGGTGATGAGAGTGTCAGATAGGGTGATGTGGGTGATGTGCCTGAAGGTAGAAGTAGAAGGTCTGATGCTAAACATCGTCAGTGGTTATGCTCCACAGGTTGGATGTGATGATGAGGAGAAAGATACATTTTGGAAAGATCTGGATGAAGTGATAGAGAGTATTCCCAGGGAGGAGAGAGTGGTGATTGGAGCAAACCTGAATGGACATGTTGCTGAAGGAAACAGAGGGGATGAGGAAGTGATGGGTAGGTTTGGTGTCAAGGAAAGAAACCAGGAAGGACAGATGATGGTGGACTTTGCCAAGAGAATGGAAAAGGCTATAGTCAATACCTATTTCCAAAAGAGGGAGGAACATAGAGTGACCTATAAGAGTGGAGGAAGGAGGAGTACGCAGGTCGACTACATTCTGTGTGTCACGCTCTTAATAAAGCTTCTATAGATACCCAGGAGTCAACCAAAAACACAAAACCAACAACAAATAAAAGTTAAGAGTTTATTTATATTGCGGGGCAGGAACTCCGGGGTGGATTGAATGTTTGTCTTGCAGGCTTGGAAGTTGGATCCAGGGAGAGATTTGATGGGCGAGCCAGACCAAGGAAACCAGATTGGAGGAGAGAATGAGATGGAGGTGGCAGGGCAAACATCTGAGCAGGATGCTGGATGGATAATGGGTTGTCCTGAGCAGAGGCTTGAATGAGGGAGAAGACTCACGGGGGAAGATTTCTGGTGCGGGGAGGCACGAGACAGAACCAGGATGACAAGGAAACTGGACTTGGCAAGGAGCTACAGGAGGTAAGAAAAAACAGGTTTTTAGTCACAGTAGAGAACTCAATCTAGTCTGAACTGGACACGGTACCGTAAGTGGGACAATGTTGCAGCAGGGTCCAGAAGTTTCCCAGGGCCTTAAGTACTGGAGTCTTCGCATCAAGAGAGTGGTAGCAGCTGGGAGTAATCAGTTCCCTTCTGCCACTCAGGAAACTGAAAGTAAATCTGTACTAACATAAACTAGAATCCCTACACTGTGTAGAAGAGGAAACCTGAGGGAGATTGGGGACTGTAATGTTGTGGCAGGGGAGAGCATGGCCAGACAGCATCGGATGGTTGTGTGTAGAATGACTGTCATTGTGAAGAGAAAAAGAGTAAAATCAAAGAAGAAGACCAAATGGTGGAAGCTGAAGAAGGAAGAATATTGTGAGAAATTCAGAAAGGAGCTGTTAAAGACTCTTGGTAGTAAGAAAGAGCTTCCAAATGACTGGACTACTACAGCAACAGTAATTAGAGAGACAGGTAGGAAGGTACTTGGTGTGTCATCTGGACAAAGAATGGATGATAAAGAAACCTGGTGGTGGAATAGTGAAGTGCAGGATGCCGTTCAAAGAAAGAGATTAGCCAAGAAGAAATATGACAGTGAGAGGACTGAAGAGAGGAGACAGGAATATAAGGAGATGGGACGTAGAGCAAAGAGGGAAGTAGCTAAGGCAAAGCAGAGGGCATACAATGAGTTGTATGGGAGACTGGACACTGAAGAGGGCGAGAAGGACTTGTACTGATTGGCATGACAGAGGGATCAGGCTGGAAAGGATGTGCAGCAGGTTAGGCTTATTAAAGATAGAAATGGTAATGTTCTAACAAGTGAGGAGAGTGGGACAGGAAGATGGAAGGAGTACTTTGAGGAGCTAATGAATGAAGAGAATGAAAGAGAAAGAAGAGTAGAGATTATAGAAACTGTGGACCAGGAAGTGGGAAAGATTAGTGAGGGTGAAGTCCATAAAGCTCTGAAAAGAATGAAGAAGGGGAAGGCAGTAGGACCTGATGACATACCAGTGGAGGTTTGGAAATGTCTTGGAGAGATGGCAGTGAGGTTTTTGACTCAAATATTCAATGGCATATATGAGGGTGAGAAAATGCCTCAGGAATGGAGAAGAAGTGTGCTGGTGCCCATTTTTAAAAACAAGGGTGATGTAAATAGTTGTAGTAACTACAGGGGAATTAAGTTGATGAGCCACACGACGAAGATCTGGGAGAGAGTTGTGGAAGAAAGACTTAGACGAGAGGTGACTATCAGTGAACAGCAGTATGGTTTCATGCCAAGAAAGAGCACCACAGATCCATCTTTGCTTTGAGAATGCTGATGGAGAAGTACAGAGAGGGTCAGAAAGAACTCCATTGTGTCTTTGTGAATTTAGAAAAAGCATATGACAGAGTGCCGAGGGAAGAGGTGTGGTATTGCATGAGGAAATTTGGAGTGGCAGAAAAGTATGTTAGACTGGTACAGGACATGTATGAGGACAGCAGGACAGTGGTGAGATGTGCTGTAGGAGTGACAGATAGCTTTAAGGTGGAGGTGGGATTGCATCAAGGATTGGCTCTGAGCCCCTTCTTGTTTGCTCTGGTGATGGACCATCTAACAGATGAGGTCAGGCAAGAATCCCCATGGACGATGATGTTTGCAGATGACATTGTGATCTGTGGTGAGAACAGGGAACAGGTGGAAGAGAACTTGGAGAAGTGGAGGTATGCACTTGAAAGAAGAGGAATGAAAGTCAGCCGTAGTAAGACAGAGTACATATGAATGTCAGCCATAGTAAGACAGAGTACATATGAAAGTTAGCTGTAGTAAGACAGAGTACATGTGTGTGAATGAGAGGGAGGCTGGTGGAATAGTGAGGCTACAAGGAGCAGAGGTCACAAAGGTGCATGACTTCGAGTACTTGGGGTCCACTGTCCAGAAAAATGGGGAATGTGGTAAAGAAATGAAAAGGAGAGTCCAGACATGATGGAGTGGATGGAGAAAAGTTTCCAGTATGATTTGTGACAAAAAAGTGTCAGCAAAGGTCAAAGGAAAAGTTTACAAGACAGTGGTGAGACCAGCTATGTAGTATGGTCTGGAGACAGTGGCATTGACAAAAAGACAGGAAAAAGAACTGGAAGTGGCATAAATGAAGATGTTGAGGTTCTCCTTTAGAGTGATGAGGCTGGATAAGATTAGGAATGAGATCATTAGAGGTACAGCACAGGTTGAGCAACTGGGCGATAAAGTTCGAGAGGCCAGACTGAGATGGTTTGGACATGTCAAGTGGAGGGACCGTGAGTATATTGGTAGAAGGATGTTAGAAATGCAGCTGGCAGGAAAAAGACAAAGAGGAAGGCCAATGAGGAGATATATGGATGCAGTTAGAGAGGACATGAAGGTAGTTGGAGTGAGGACAGAGGATGCAGAGGACAGAGTGAGGTGGAGGAGGATGACTCGCTGTGGTGACCCCTGAAGAGGGAAAAGCCAAAAGAAGAAGAAGAAGACTGTTGCAGTTCTTTGAAACCAAAGCTAATTAAAGCTGCAAGCAGCATTGGAGGCCCTCACAGCAAAGCACTGCTCTGGCCCTACAGCGACTGCGGGAGCTCCAGCTAGTCCACCCAGTCGCCATCACGAATGCTCTCGTGTCAATCCCGCACACATTCACCACGGGGTGCATTTCCCAAATATTCAACATCGCCTTCCGTCCATGTCGTTACTTGTCCAGCTGCAGGTCTTACAAGTATATACTGTAGGCGAAATCTGACCTTCCAGCCAGGAGTTATCGTGACTTCCTGTTTTGTTGCGAATGTTTGACAAGCACTTCCTTTATGCTTTTCAACATGTCATGTGTGTTAATCAACAGTTAGCGAACAAAGTTTTAGTGTAATATCTTACACAGTGCAAAGCTGGAAGTGTCATCCAATTATCAAAAGTTTTTTCTCTGAGTAGGTGGGACTTAGGTGATGTCATGAATCAACAATACCAATGTGTCTACAAGTGCTCACTGATGAAGCACAAAACCTCAGGTTCAGATTGGATGATGTATCACTGAGATATAACTGTTGGAATAATGTAGGGGCGCACTTGAGTCAAATGTTAAAGAACAATATCAATGTGTCTATAAGTGTTCACTGATCACGCACATAAAATTGGGTATATAATGAATGATATTTCATTGAGATATAACTGTTGGGAAAAATCTAGGGGGCGCACTGGAGTCAAAAGTTAAACAACAATACAAGTGTGTGTAGAAGTGCTCCCTAATGACTTACCAAAAATCTGCCCTAGATTGGATGATATTTCAATGAGATATAACTCTTGGAATAATCTAGGGGCTGCACTTGAGTCAGACGTTAAACCACAATATCAATGTGTGTAAACGTGGTCACTGATTATGTACAAAAATTCTGGTTCAGATTGGATTATATTTCACTGAGATCTAACTGTTGGAATAATGTAGGGGGCGCAATGGAGTCAAAAGTTAAAAAAACAACACCAATGTGTCTAGAAGTGCTCACTAATCACGCACAAGAAATCTGGTGCAGACGGGATAATATATAATTGAGATATAACAGTTTGAATAATATAGGGGGCGCACTAGAGTCACATGTTAAACCACAATATCAATGTGTGTAAAAGTCCTCACTGATGACGCACAATAAATCAGGTTCAGATCGGATGCTGTATCACTGAGCTATAACTGTAGGAACAATGTAGGTGGCGCTGTAGAGGCTATTGGCCACTTATCATGGATACCTGTTCAAGGGGTGGCCAATGATCGATCATAGTGATTTTGGTGCACCTCGGCTGAAATCTGTATAATTTAGAGCCAAACGTATTGTAACGGCGTCAATTCTTAATTCGCCACACCCACATCCTCAAGCAAAAACGGTTTGCGCTTTAAATCAAGTCAGGCCATATTATCTGTCTTCTAACACAGGATCATCCTGATTAGGTCAATGATATCAAAGAGGGAGCATTCCAAGTTAAAAAAGAGACTTCCTGTTCCAAGGTGGCGGGGCTTTGATTACGTCAAAATATGACCACAGTGGATCGTCGGACATCCAACAGGAATGAGTCCTGCCAAGTTTCATGCATTTCGGTCTTTCAATGTGAAAGTTATAGTGTTTGGAAATTTATGGCGTGAAGCGAAACTTTGGCCACGCCCCTTTAACATAAATAAAACGCAAGCTTTAGATACCTTTTACTGTCCAATGTCTTAAGGGCATATCAACCAAGTTTGAAGGCAATCCTTCAAAAATTCCTAGGAGGAGTTTGTTAAAATTCACAAGTAGAAATGCCCAAAAATGACCCTTTAACCCAAAATGGCCAACTTCCTGTTGGTTTTGGACCAGGGCTCCAAGAGACATTTTCATAGGTCCTGAGAAGATACAGATGTTCACTGAGTTTCAGAATTATCGGTCAAAAAATGGCTTGGAGCTGAGGTTTTAAAATATTCTAGGGGGCGCTGTGGAGGCTATTGGCCACTTATCGTGGCTTCCTGTTCAAAGGGGGGATAATGATTGATCATACTGTTTTTGGTGCACCTCGGTTCAAAACTGTGGAATTTAGAGCCAAATGTATGGTGACGGAGTTATGTCTTACTTCGCCATGCCGCACCGCCCACATGCTCCACCCCAAACTGTCAGTGTTGGAAAGCAAGTTACACAAACATGTCTTCGGTCACTGGACACACTACCGTGCTGATCAGGTAACAGGGGTCAGATAGGGATTGTTCAACGTAAAACTTTATACTTCCTGTTGTCAGGGGACGTGGCTTAAGTGATATCATGATTTGACCATTCAGTCTCACAGGGGACCGGATGTGGATCAATCACTGAAGGTTTGATAACTCAGACCGTTTTCTTCTAGGAGATATTGGCGTTTCGTTTTTAATCGCGAGATGTCAAACTTTGAGGTCTGGCCCTGCCCCTTCATCATGCTCCGAAACAAACCATTTAGATGCCTTTTGACCAAAATGGGCAAGTTTGAAACCGATTGAGCGAAGTCCCTAGGAAGAGTTTGTTCAAATGTGGAGGCTAGAAACTGCCAAAAAGGTGTGAAATTTTGGCCGGCATTCCAAAATGGCCGCCTTCCTGTTTATCGTCCAACGTTGGTGCCAGAGGGTTTTCTGTGCATCTTGGGGAATTGGACAAGGGTACCAAATTTCATGTTTCTACGACAAACTAAGGTTAATGCAGAGGATATTTTGAAAATTTCTAGATGGCGCTTTTGATTTGTTTCTGTTGCGATTTTTGCCACGTCCTTAAAATACGTAATTTTTCACCAGTCCTGATGCGTCTGCCAAATTTGGTGACTTTTGGGATATGCTAAGGCCCCCAAAAGGCCAATTCATTTGGCAGAAAAAATTGCAGCTCGGACCTGAACAGAATTATTACAATAGGCCTTCACAGCGCTTCGCTGCTTGGTCCTAAATTGCATACTAGTGGTTTTTGTGTGTGTGCGTGCGTGCGTGCGTGCGTGCGTGTGTGTAAGTGTGTGTTACTTTCAGTACCACACATAGGATAACGTAAACAGGGCTGTCAGAGTTGCAATGAGTTTATGTTAGGTGGGTGAATGATCTAATCATCTGACTGCTGATCACAGTAATCCACATTATTAGCAGAAATAGAGAGCACCAAAGCAAATTTCACTTGGGGCCCCATGGAGGCTCGGGCTGACACTGGCTGAAAGCATGCTGCAGTAGAGTCCAATAACCAGAGTGCTGATGGTGGACCAGAATTTACCTTTTTATTAAATAGACTAATTTATTCTCAGCATAAATTCAACTGTTTTGTGAGCCACAGAGGTTTGTTACTGAACAATAGTGATCAAAAAGCATCACCATACCAATACTGTAAGGATGGTACCATTTGGTGGCCCGGTTTGTGTCTGTGTTCCCTAGTGTTTTCTCTTTAGTTCAATTGGTGCCACCCTTGTCTCGTCACAGCTGTTTGTAATCACGTCTCATCTTGTCCCTGTATATAAGTCATCTGTTCAGTCTTGTTCTTTTTTTTTATAACTTTATTTTTATTGACATTTTTAACATACACTCACAAAAGAACATCAAACAATACATAAAAGATAATAAACAGAAATTACAAAAAACAAAAACATTAGGGGGATTTTTGATTGAATATCACAAATTGCCAAGGTGACGGTATATATCCAAAATTAGTCCTGTAACGTTGATGTGACATTTGTCCATTTTTCCCATTTGTCCTGGCATTGCTCTTCCTGTGTCCTCAGTCTGTGTGTTAAAATCTCCAACTCAAATAATGAGTTCACCGTTTGTATCCATTCCTCTGTGGTGGGAGGCGCCGATTGACGCCACTTCCTGGTTATTACCTTTTTGACTGCCACCAACAGGATTTTAAACAGGTAAGAATCTTTATTAAGTACAACATTTTCCAAGAGACCCAGATATAAAACCCGACCGGTATAAGGTATTGCGTAACCCAATATCGTTACAATCTTTTTGTGTATTTTGTCCCAGAACTGTGTGATCCTGGGACAAAGCCAGAAAATATGCGTGTGTTCAGTCTTGTTCTTTGTCGCGTCGTCTTCGTTGGGTCCCTGTGTTCTTCTGAGTCTTCTGAGTCTTCTGAGTTTCCTGAGTCCCTCTGAGCTTCCTGTGCCTTCATCCCGTTTTGTAAGTTGTGCTGCCTCGTCAGCCTGTTATTTTTGTATTTTATTATTATCTTTAAATTTCTAAATTTTGTACTTCTGCCGAGTTGAGTCCCTGTCCGCACTACTGGGTTCGCCCTGACCAGAAAACCCTGACATTACGACGCGACCATTCCAGAACCCAGCGGGCAGGGTTCTCTCTCGACAAACTCACCTTTTTTCTTTTTCCCTCCGCGAGCCATGATGGACGAGCTCCACTCCGTCCCTGTCCTTCTGCCGTCCCGCTGCTGCCGTAGGGGTCCCGGCCGACGCTCCTCAGCTCTCCTGTTCCGAGGGGGTTCCGGCAGACGCTCCTCAGCTCTCCTGTTCTGAGGGGGTTCCGGCAGACGCTCCTCATCTCTCTTGTTTCGAGGGGTTCCAGACGGACTACGCATCTGTTCCTGCCGCCGCCGCAGAGGGCTCCATTCCTGCCGCCGCTGCAGAGGGCTCCGTTCCTGCCTCCGCCGCAGAGGGCTCCGTTCCTGCCGCCGCCGCAGAGGGCTCCGTT
>NC_056508.1:3132408-3133575 GCF_014905685.2 Nematolebias whitei | reverse complement strand
TCCTGCCGCCGCCGCAGAGGGCTCCGTTCCTGCCGCCGCCGCAGAGGTTTCCGTTCCTGCCGCAGAAGATTCTGTTCCTGTTCCTGCCACAGAAGACTCCATTCCTGCCGCAGAAGATTCAGTTATTGTTCCTGCCGCAGAAGACTCCTTTCCTGCCGTAGAAGATTCTGTTCCTGTTCCTGCCACAGAAGACTCCGTTCCTGCCGCCGCAGAAGATTACGTTCCTGCCACCGCAGAAGATTACGTTCCTGCCGTCGCAGAAGATTCCGTTCCTGCTGCTGCAGAAGATTCCGTTCCTGCCGCCGCAGAAGATTCAGTTCCTGCCGCCGCAGAGGATTCAGTTCCTCCTGTTGCAGAAGATTCAGTTCCTGCTCCCGTCGCAGAAGATTCAGTTCCTGCTCCCGTCGCAGAAGATTCAGTTCCTGCTCCCGTCGCAGAAGATTCAGTTCCTGCTCCCGTCGCAGAACCCAAGGCCTCTCCATCGTCTGTTGCAGAGCCACAGGCCTCTCCGTCGTCTGCTGCAGAGCCACAGGTCTCTCCGTCGTCTGCTGCACAGCCACAGGTCTCTCCGTCGTCTGCTGCAGAGCCACAGGTCTCTCCGTCGACTGCTGCAGAGCCACAGGCCTCTCCGTTGTCTGCTGCAGAGCCACAGGCCTCTCCGTTGTCTGCTGCAGAGCCACAGACCTCTCTGTCGTCTGCTGCAGAGCCACAGGCCTCCCCGTCGTCTGCTGCTTAGCCCAAGGCCTCTCCGTCATCTGTTGCAGGACCACAGGCCTCTCCGTCGTCTGCTGCAGAGCCACAGGCCTCTCCATCGTCTGCTGCAGAGCCACAGGTTTCCATGACAGCAGTAGCAACTTCCCTGGTCTCCATGACAGCAGCAGCAACTCTCCAGGCCTCCATGATAGCAGCAGCAACTCCCCAGGCCTCCATGACAGCAGCAGCAACTCCCCAGACCTCCTCATCGACTGCTGCGCTCTCCAAGTCTCCAGAGGGGCCGGCGCTCTCCAAGTCTCCAGAGGGGCCGGCGCTCTCCAAGTCTCCAGAGGATCCGGCGCTCTCCACTACCACAGAGGATTCGCCTCCATGGTCCTCCTTGTCGGCTTCTGCAGCTCCCCAGGAATCTATGACGCATGCTGCAGCTCCCCAGGACTCTATGACGCATGCTGC
>NC_056508.1:3128829-3132398 GCF_014905685.2 Nematolebias whitei | reverse complement strand
CTATGACGCATGCTGCAGCTCCCCAGGACTCTATGACGCATGCTGCATCTCCCCAGGACTCCATTGCCCCTTTTCCACTGTCACAGTGCGGATCAGATCAGTTCGGGTTGGTTCAAATCGGCTCTGGTCTGTTGCGTTTCCATGTACATTTCTGGACCGGCTCTGTAGACGGGGACTAGAATCCAACTCGTCTTACCACCTGGTGGCGGTAGTGCTCCCTTAAGCTACTTACTAGCCACCACTAAACGTATTAGAAGAAGAACACCCTGAAGACTTTGTCACAAGATGTTGTGGAAGAGATGTCATGCTCTAAAGGAGTACCTCATGAGCTGTAACTTTTAAACCTGATTCATAATCCTACCTTACTGCCTTCCCTACCTGCTTTAAATACGTTTTTCATTTTAGTATAGATTTTTACAATAAAGATGTATTAAAAATATCTTCACTTTTATTATTTGCAGATATGCACAAGGTTCATGTTAAAATTGCAAAACATCACACTGTGCTGTAATATTTGAAACTGCTTTTACAATAAGCTACAGACTTGAAAACAATTAGATTAAATTTTGTCCTTAAATTTTAAAGATTTATCTTTCATTAAATTTAAAAACATAAATATATTACTTATTAATCTAAAAAAGTTAAGTCTGGTCCTCTGGACATTCAAAATACAAAACAAACAAACAAAAAACATTTGTTGTTTATTTATTATAAACTGTATTGTTTGTTTTGTGAATGTCCAGAGGGCCAGACTTAACTTTTTAGATTTTTCTACCTGGATTATTGAGCAGCATCAGGATATTAATAAATAGTCAGTTGGTCTGTGAACACTATGGGCTCCTAGAAGAGATGAAGAGGTGGATGTTGATGTCTGTGCCTCCCTGGTAAAGATGCTGCTCCCACAATCCTGAAGCAGAAGATGATGGATGGATGGATGGATGGATGGATGGATGGATGGATGGATGGATGGATGGATGGATGGATGGATGGATGGATGGATGGATGGATGGATGGACGGACGGATGGCGAAGGAGGAGACCGTCAAACACAGCAGGAGTGGTCAGTTCAGGTGAACTCCTGCCTGTTTGCTTCAGATCAGCTGTTCAAATCTCTGCAGGTTCAAATTAAAGGTGCACCAGGACTTTCAGCTGAATCTCTCGGGCCACAGTTGTACGGCCGATAAACCATAACTGCTAAAAGATAACAGATAACTGCCTTTTCTGAATTTTTGACTGTTTATGTCTCACTTCATCCTAGAACAAAACATTTATAACATAATAACAGTTGAGCAGATTCTGGTAATCTTTTCTTAGGATTCATTAAAGATCAAATGCAACTGGAAATTCTTCTCAACTTCCAGTATGAATTTAAACAAACACTAAATGAACTTAACATTGTAAAATTTGTTTAGGAAATTTAATGTTCAAGGACACCGCTTAAGAAAAAAATGTTTAATAGGAAAAGTAAGAAGTGAAAAATGTAGAAAAATAAAAACTACTGCGTCCAACTAATGACTGTGTATCTGTGTGTCCCTTGTCTCACGGGCTTCATCCAGAAGAAGACACAAGTGTTGTTCCTGCTGTGTCCGCTTCAGTTCTTCATGTTCATTCAGTGATGAAATAAGACTTTTCTTTACTGGACTCTTTTCTCTTTCTCTTCACTAGAAAGAAGAAACAGGTGGTTAATTCAAGCTACATACTGTTTTTGAATAAGTGCATCAAACAAAGAAAGGTGCAGCTAACAGCTCTAAGAGATATATTAATAATAATAAACTGATCAAATAAGAAAATGAAAAATAATAATAATGGATATATGAATCAGAAAGTATTCTACAGATGCAAATATTCTTTACTGTCATTCGCACCACATGTGGTACATGTGGTGGATCAAAATTATGTACACAGGGTCCCAGTTACATCCAACAATAAACTATAAAAGAAAACAGTAATAAGATCTAAGATATGAACTAAGAAAAACATCAACTAAAAATATGATAAGCTCCAATAGCATAAAAACATTAAGCACAATACGCGAACAGCAGCACGGACATGAGTCTGTGTGAACAGACGAGCATACATGAACACAGCAACATGAAACTGATCAGCAGCAACATGAAACTGATCAGCAGCAACATGAAACAGATCAGCAGCAACATGAAACTGATCAGCAGCTACATGATGTGATTCTTCACAGTGTTATATATTCATAAGGCTGCACAAACTCTAGTTCATGTTGCTGTTTGACGTATTGTTTTGATTGTTTACTGCTATTAGTGCTTAGTGTTTTATTAGTAGATGTTTTTTAGTTGATATTTTTCTTAATTCATATCTTAGATCTTATTACTGTTTTTCTTTTACATTTTGTTGTCTGTAACTGGGACCCTATGTACAATGTACATAATTTCATCCCACTTCAGTATTTATTCAACATTTTATTTTATTTTTTTTACTTTAAAAATAAAATAAATCAAGTCCTTATCGGCACAAATAAAGTGATGTGGAACATGTTGCATCTGTTCTTACCGAGCACAGAAGCTGCAGCGTTGTGCTGTTCTGTGAGGTGCAGCTGGGCTGTGATGGAGCTCTGTCAGGTGTAGACTCCTCTGATGGAGCAGGAGCCGGGAGGCTTGGAGGGTTTAATGTGGAGTTTAGAGATGAACCGTCACGCACTGAAATACGTTCTGGATAAAATACAGTGAGAAACGGGACCGGAGGACAGTTAGCGTTTATGCAAATTAGCTTAGCATCGTAGCACCGATGTTGTCCTATTATGGCGTCAGCCTCTTTTGTTAGTTAAAAATATGTTCAGAACCGATGGGATGAGTAACTTAAAATATGTTTAAAGTTAGAAAACACTCACCATCTTCTATAAATGGTTCAAGTAGAGCAGTGGCCGTGTCCAAACCACCCTCCAATCCTCCATCTAGCTCCCTTTGACTTTTTTCGTCAGCCACCAAGCACAACACCTGCACTTCTGCATTTGACCACGGCTTTGATATTATAGGTTTTTTTTATAGCTTCAAAATACTAAAAGATAAGCTCCTCGAGTTATCGCTAATGGCAAGCGGTAGAGAAAAAATGGTGGATCGGGTTGTTTGGAAAGACTCCACAGACTCCTCCCCCCGACCAATCAGTGACCGACAGTGTTTCTGACGTCACGGCGCGGCTCGCTTGGACCCCTTGAGAAGCCGGGCCAGAATTTAGCGAGGCGAGCCGGTCACAGGAACAGTGGAAAGACCTCAAACGCGCGTGAAGCCGGAAATATCCGACCCACGCCATGACTGTGGAAAAGGGGCATAAGACGCATGCTGCATCTCCCCAGGACTCTATGACGCATGCTGCGCCTTCCAGGGCCTTATTGCTGCCAGCTGCGGCCTCCAAGGTTTCTTTGCCTCCAGCTGCGGCCTCCAAGGTTTCTTCGCCACCAGATGCGGCCTCCAAGGGTTCTTCGCCGCCAGATGTGGCCTCCAAGGTCTCTTCGCCGCCAGATGCGGCCTCCAAGGTCTCTTCGCCGCCAGATGCGGCCTCCAAGTCGTCATCGCCGCCAGATGCGGCCTCCAAGTCGTCATC
>NC_056508.1:3126354-3128819 GCF_014905685.2 Nematolebias whitei | reverse complement strand
GCCTCCAAGTCGTCATCGCCGCCAGATGCGGCCTCCAAGTCGTCATCGCCGCCTGCTGTGGCCTCCAAGTCGTCATCGCCGCCTGCCGCGGCCTCCAAGTCGTCATCGCCGCCTGCCGCGGCCTCTCTGGTCCTATGTGATGGACGGCCTCTCGGCCGCCCCCTGGAACGTGGTTCCCATGATGGACGGCCTCCCAGACGCCCCCCTGACCTGGTCCGGCTTGATGGATGGCCTCCTGGCCGCCCGCCGTAACAATGACTCCTAGGGACGGTCTCTTGACCGTTCAGATCTTTTGTGTTTTCCTGCTTGTGTTTTGCCGTAGTTTTGTCAGGTCTTTGGTTTCTTCCTTGTGTTTCCTCGGGCCCTCCACCCTTGCAGTGCCGCCCTCCACCCGCCCAAGTCCTTCGGGAGGGGTTTTTTTGGGGATGCCTGAGGGCATCCTTGAGGGGGGGTACGGTAAGAATGGTACCATTTGGTGGCCCGGTTTGTATCTGTGTTCCCTAGTGTTTTCTCTTTAGTTCAATTGGTGCCACCCTTGTCTCGTCACAGCTGTTTGTAATCATGTCTCGTCTTGTCCCTGTATATAAGTCATCTGTAGTGAACTAAGCCTCAGATCAAGTCCTGGCCTTGAGGGCCTTCCTGGGACAAGAACTGTATTTCATTGATTTGAGTCCAGAAACACAAGATTAAGTTCATCCAGAGACTTCCTAAGTGTCCTGCACTGATCAATTGAAAGAACACTCTCTTTTTCATTATCATTACTATTTTACAAATGTTTTGATAATCAAAGTGTGTTTAGTTCAGACCATTTTAAATGTTGAAGTGAACTACTCATTTTTAATCAACTGTGAAACAGTATTAGTGATTTTTAATCCTCATTCGGGGTAGAGATCAGGTTGGAATGTGTTACGGAGTAATTCATGCATTTTCTGATCTTCTGTCTGAAATGAGCAAGTTGTGATGTCGGTCAAAGGTCGAAGACAAGTTGTTGGAACGAACTGTCATGTTTTTATATCCTCTCAGACGTAAATAGAGGAGCTGGCACCTGTTTTCCCCCAACTCGCCTAAACATTTCTCTCGTCTGTCTCAAAACATCTTCTGTCCGTTCCAAAACAATTTTTCTGTTTTTCTGACTTTTAATAACCTCTTACATCACTAAAACACACCCCTGTCTGGTCGATCGACCAATCAGGAACTTCCCAAATGAACCAGAAATAGAACTCTTTAAATGTCGGCACTTCCTAGTTCAAACCAGTCGAGTTGCGGTCGAGTGCAGTCGAGTTCAGTTCGGAGAGCAAACCGAACACAAGAAGTGCTGGGGAGAACAGGAGTTCCAGACATGATCCGGAGTTCTTCCGAGTCTCGTGGGAATTATGCAATCTTCCACATCTGAGTGGAACTCTGACGGACTTACAACTCATGTGAGTCCAACCGGGAGGTGAACCTGTGTCGGACGGAATACCGTCGCTACTTCGGACGATTCACAGCTGTTCCTACGGAGACGCTGAAAGGGTGCGTTAAATGGAACTCCGTACCAGTGGAGACACCTGCTACAGGTAAAGAGTCGATTTATACCACCTAAGTGTACCGAGGAGGAAGCTGGGATCTTAACGGAGAGTGCCGTTCTGATACCGACACATTTCCCTCATCCATCCTTTCTCTCCATTTAAACTTCATTTCCATCTTTAAACTCTTATATCTTGCCAGTGAACATCCAGATATTTTCAGAAATGTCTGTTGTAATGCTTGAAATGGGGAAATCATGGCCGTATGGTTTCCTCCTTGTAAAACTTGCTAATTAATTATGTGTTAATGAAATCAATTTGCCAAATTAATGTAAATGTTTGATGTTAAACTTTGATTCTGTTAATAAATGACCGCATTCATTTGATGGGTCAAAGAAAATTAACGCCTCACGTTACATTTAATTAATTTCAACGCACGATATTATTCAGTCCAGAAAAATGAATGAATCCGTTTAATTTATGAATATATCACAGATATATGTTCATCTACACATCTGTTCAGTCTTGTTCTTTGTTGCGTCGTCTTTGTTGGGTCCCTGTGTTCTTCTGAGTCTTCTGAGTCTTCTGAGTTTCCTGAGTCCCTCTGAGCTTCCCGTGCCTTCATCCCGTTTTTTAAGTTGTGCGGCCTCGTCAGCCTGTTATTTTTGTATTTTATTATTATCATTAAATTTCTAAATTTTGTACTTCTGCCGAGTTGAGTCCCTGTCCGCACTACTGGGTTCGCCCTGTACAGGGACAAACAGAACAAGCACACGGCAACAGATTACATAACAGGACACCAAAAAGTAGAAACCAAAAACAATAATGGATAACAACAACAACCGCAACATGACTAACACAGTGTGATGCACACAGACTCAGCACAGATCACACAGTGCTGAAAGCCAGGGAGTAAAAGTGTGTTTTTAAGCGAGATTTAAAAACTGTGAGGGAGGGGGC